>NC_068999.1:10491216-10493589 GCF_001194135.2 Octopus bimaculoides | reverse complement strand
ATTTATTATAATAAGAAGATGAGAGAATAGAGGTGTAATTAATAAATTATTATTTATTAATTAAAATTTGACACACACACCGTACAGCTGTTTCAATTCGGACCCTCAGAAAAGTAATTAAATTAAAGAAGGCGTTCAAATGTATCACCTAATTTGTATACCTTTATCTACTTCTGAAGAAATTCGACTTTCAAATGATTTTTAATTTAATTAATTAGCTTCCTGAGGGCCGAAAGGAAACAGCTGTAAGGGATGTGCATCAATATTTTAATTAATAAATAATATTTTTAAATTTATAAATAATAATTTATTAATTAAATTTCTATTCTCTCATCTTATTATTATATATATACAGGGTTAATCAGATGTTACCCGACAGTAAATCAAGATTCCATAAATATTCTCTGTAATTCTGTATTGAATCAAACGAAAAATGTGTCGCTAAAGATGGACTTCAATTTAAACAATTTTCATAATGTTTCATGTGTAGATGCTTTTATTAAACTCATTTAATTGTGAAATATAAACAAATCTTAGAATTTAATGGTGTTCATTTACTTTCAGATGAATTTTGGCCAACCCTATATATGTATATATCATGTCGGACTATTTATTACGCTAACTAGAAATAAACTTAAATCTAAATGTTCAAATTTTTCATATGCATCAATTTCAACGTTACACTTTAGACTCTAAGTAGCCAAAAAAATAAACTGGAACATCTGATGAGGGCTAAAGCTAGATTACCCAAAAACGCTATACTGACCGTTGACCGAACACTATTCAATTGTTTTTCTCCGTGTTTTTCTCCTTGTCTCCGTATTCTTTCTGTTGAAGAGCGTAGCTCGAAATGTTAAAGACTTTCCGTATTCCCGAGCGTCATACTAATACATCCTTTTGTTGTTTACACCACTTGTCCTCGTCTGTTGTTGTTTTTTCGTACATTCTCCCATATATATATATATATATATATATATATATATATATATATATATATATATATATATATATATACCTGTCGTATTTTCTACACTTCAGAAGTTTTAACGACTTTTTATTATATTTTCCTTTTGTTACGATTTCGTCATCGCATTTCATGTTGGTGCTGAAGATTGTGATTGTGGTCGTTGCATTCAAGGTGTCGGTAGTGATGGCGGTTATGATGGTGGTTTTGGTGATGATGGCGACGGTGGCAAATGCAGTGTTGTTGTACTCTCTAGTTGTTTACTCTTCGTGTTATCGTTCCCGTAGTTATTGCTGTTCCTGCAGTTATGCTTCTTGTTCTTTTACTTAATATTCTTGTTCTTGTTGCTGTTGTTGCCTTCGCTATTGTTATTGTTGTAGGCTTCAGCTTCCCCCCCCCCTACTTTCTGTAGTAGAACAGATTACATTACATAAAATTCACTCATTCTTTTAGCTTTTTTCTTTTATTTCAAAATAAAAGCAAAAAATATTAAAATAGATAAATATATAGATAAATAAATATAAATAAATAAAGACACCTATCATAGTTGCCAAAAGCGTGTGTTGTGATAGTTCTTGCGTGTTTGGAGGTACTTAAAGATTATGAATACTTCAGGACATATATTTCTGTTAATAATAGAAAAAGAAATCAACAAAAAAACCTTATGAATAATGATTTTCTTTGATCTGGCTTCTAGCCATTTTTATACGGAAAAGGGTTGTAGGGAATTGAATCAACCAAGTCTTCTCAAGTATGGGCAAAATGTAAATGTAGATGTTCTCCATAAGCCACATGGGTTCCATAAAACGAAAAGAGGAAATCCTTAGTTGAGCAAAGTGAGGTGATGTTGATAACTGTATGAAGAATATACTAATATTTGCAGAACTACCAGAACGGTGGATATTTTTGAAATCCGATGGAGATATTCAGACGTGAGGCTGTGTTCGTTCGTCGTTTCTCTAATTTATTAGTAATGATTCAAAGGAGTTAGGAAAACTGTCCATAAGCTATAGAACATGTTGACGTGGGTTGTTGATGCAATCCTAAATAAATATCAAAAGGATGATGAGTTTAAGACGATTTAAGCATAAAAATCTTCATCGAGCTTCATTTCTACCAATAAAATAATATTCTTTACAGAAAGTTTTCAAGGGCTAAGTTCTGATCGAATAATATGTATGTGTGTGTGTGTGTATGTGTGTGTGTGTGTGTGTGTGTATACGAATGTATGATGTATGTATTATGTATGTGTATTTATATATATGTATTATGTATATATGTATATATACTTATATATGTATGTTTATATGCATGCATATATATCTATATCTATCTATCTATCTGCATACACACACACACACACACACACACACACATATATATATATATATATATATATATATATATAT
>NC_068999.1:10489577-10490776 GCF_001194135.2 Octopus bimaculoides | reverse complement strand
TATATATATATATATATATATATCATGGATATGAAACATCATTAGTAATTGATTACATTGTCTATTGAATACTCTAGCACCTACACAATGCTATATTTAATCTAAATTAGTTCGGTACCCTCAGAAAATGTTTTAAAATGCAGGCGGTTGATATTGCACTGTTGAATTAATCGTGGAATTGTATCGTTAAATTTGATAAATAGTACATATGTATACACTCGGCGCTATTTAAAGACGTCATAATTTTTCTAGATACATTAGTGAAAAATGTGACTAAAAATGAAGTATTAACAATAAGTCTAAACGAAACCATTCGAATAATTTAATTCTTTTTTCCATACTCATATATAACTGGTGAACGTAAAATTATATAACTGAAAGAGCTTGATATTCTAACTAAAATAGGGTTCTGATATTTGCGTATCAGTTATTAGTTATATGCCTGTCCTGTGCTTTCCTAGATTCTCCTGTTGCGCTGTATGCACACAATCAGTTCGACTTAGTTTTCATTCCTTGCTTTGAATATGAATCCACGAACATGTATGACGGCCTCTACTTCTTTCAGGATGGTCCTGGGTAGTGTGTGGTGACTGGCAGCGCATGGTTGACCAAAATATGATACCTTTGGGAACTTCATTCTTAACATTACATAACTTGGGAATTTCAGCTTGTTTTCATACTGCAACGTTTGTTACAGTCTTTCTTACATATTCTATTCTATCAGTAAATGAGCCTTATTTTCAGACATATCTACATTTATCTCCATTGTGCTGAGCAATATCCAACTTCCTAGCACGTACAGTACAACTGGCATAAAATAACAGTTTGATAGCCTCAATTTTAGGTGCAGTGTTATGTCATTTGAAATGGCGATATTTTCTGTTGCTAGGGCCGTGACATTTATCAAAAACAAGGCTACATAATTCACAATATAATTAGTTGATCAAACGTTCCACAGATTTAGTACATAGATTTAATGCCAAACATAGTTGTAAAAGTTTTATGCAGAATTAATGACTTTGAAAAGATCGGTGTAAAATCTGTCCACATAAAAAGAATATATATATATATATATAAGTATATATAAATGGTTACCTTCAACAGGATAAACCAAAACACAGAGACCTGTTCAGAAATACTCAAGCACGTAAACCCCCACCTACACACATACGAAGAATATACATAGGTAGATTGATAGA
>NC_068999.1:10486247-10489204 GCF_001194135.2 Octopus bimaculoides | reverse complement strand
TATATATATATATATATATATATATATCAAAATGTAACTACATGTGGATCGTTGGCGGTTTTTTTCCTCCGTCTTCCTTTTCTCTTGGACTTTTCTCTGTCTCCTGTTTCTGAAGCAGAGTTTTGCTCGAAATGTAAATCTACGTTTCTTTCTTTCCCTGAGCATCTGTTAATACTTTGCATGTATCACGTGCTCGCATTGTTGGTTTTTACTTGTGTTTTTTTCTTCGTTTTCTTTGATAGTTTACTGTTTCGTTAAGGAAGGATCAATAAAAATGTACTCCAGCCATTAAGCGATAAACATTATGTACGGTATAACGTTTACGATGCTATAAACAGTACAAAGGTACGAAATAGTAATAGTTTCTTACTTTCGAAACACGAGTCTTTGCAGGTTTTTATTACAGGCCTTGTGCTTTCTAGCAATGTTAGGGCTTTGAGCTTATGGTCTATGCTGTTTGCAATTAGAAATCTGTTACAAGAAAAATCACGAGAAACAAAAGAAGCAGAAGGGACCTGCAAATCGTTTTTGTCGTGATTTTTCTTGTAATAGCGTCCTGATGTGCTAAAATAATTGATCATGTGCTAAAATAATTGATCAGAGCCACACAATTTATTGGAGACAGAAATCTGTTATAAAAATCTGTCTAGACTTGTGTCTCCAAAGGAAGAAATTATTAGTAGCTAGCATCTTTATACTGCGTACATTAAATTATATGGATATCTATTTATATCTGGAGGGAGAAGTGAACAGTATTTGGCGTTTTCTGCCCACCACAGTAACTAAAAATAGAGGCTTCTATATATTTGTAACTACATATTGTCTGACTTTGAAGTTATTATACCTGAAAGTTTTAGTTATGTTATAGCCATTGCTCCTTATATTTTCAGTTGTAAGTATTTCTATCCACGTAAAGTGTCTGCTGCAATTATCAGCAATGCAAAAACTTCTATAAGAGTTGATCAAGATGACTTTACGAAATATACTAACAAAACTTCTATCTATTCAGACATCCAGGCAGAATTTTTGTCAACTTTCAATTCACATATTTCCGGGGTTTAAAGAATAATTAGAGAAACAATCAAAAGAGTCCATCCATGTTTTATACTTCACGTGTTTACCCTTTAGATCAAATATTATTACAGCTAATAGGAACGCTAAAGAAAATGTCTAACGACTTATTTTCTACGTTGGTTTTCTGAAGGGCAGTCACCAATTTTAAAATAATGTGATTTTTCATTGCGCAAATTTCATTAAGTTAGAACTTCATGTATTAACTTAATGAAACATGTATTCTTCTAAGAGTAGATGAATATAACGTGCATTTTACGTTTGAAACACAATAGAATAATGAGCATTACATTATGGTACGAGAGTTACGAAACAATGCAATCTCTATAATTAGTAATATTTATATATGTTTTCTTATATATTGTTAGGCTACTTCTCTTCTACAATTTTCTGATGTATTGGCTTGTGAAACTAATGGTTTTAAAGATTCGGTTTCTAAAAATATATATTAAATGAGTGCATACATATGTATGTATACAGACACACATACACTCATTTATATATACATATATATATATATATATATATATATATATATATACACATATGTAATATAGATGTACATAATATATATATATTTATGCATGTACATATGTATGTATTTCTGTATATATATATATATATATGTATTTATGTACGTATGTATATATATATATACATATATATATATATATATGTGTATAAAATGTATGATATATACTTCGATATACCTACATTTATATAAGTTTTTCTGTTGTTTCTATGTTATGAAAAACAAAAACACAAAATAATAACACATGAAAATCATCACATAATTTCAGAATATTAGGTAGCCTGGAGGTCAAACTATCCTGTATAGACATTAAAATAAAACCACTTGATCTGGGAATGAGTGATAATTAAATTAGGTAGACTGAACCTAAAGCTGTTTGCGAATCAATAGGAAACTAATTGGAAAATTTAACCAATCGTCAAAATGTTTAACTTGCTGTAAGGGAGAAGTAGTGGCAAAGTCATGTGATAGAAACAGCTTCACTGATTGTATTCTAAATTTGAAGTTAGACAACAGTAATTGGCAAATATATGAATGTGTCTTACGTATATCAGAATAGACACACTCATATATATTCCACGATGCAAATGCTGCACTCCTGTGATAATTTGACGACAGTATATATTCATATATATATACATATATATAAATATATAGATATAGATATATATCAGTGAGGCTTTTTGAATTTCTCTATGTGTGTATATATATATGTATATATATAAATTTTAGGCGTGTGTAGTTGTGGTTATGAGTCTATTCATCTATGGTTTTATTTGTGTCATCCGAAGATTAATTCTAAATATATTACAAAATTTCCAATTCTAACAATTAATAACATTCACACAGTTAAACCAATGACCTTCTGAATCATGCAAAGTCAAATACTTCGTGCTTAGGTCTCAAGAAATTAATGCTGAAGTTATTTGGAACAAAACATCACAACATAGAGCTTCAGATATACAAAGAACGGCAAAGAAACCATAACACACGCACGTACAGAACTCTAGAGAATTGAGTGCAATATGTAAATGCGTGTGTGTATGTTTGTGTGTGTGTGAGAGAGTCTTCTGTGTGTGTGTTTGTGTGAGTATTATTTTTGTTGATTTCAGTCATTTGATATTTGCCGTGGTGTGACACACACGGTCTTCAACGATTTTGTAACTGTTATCGGTTCACGTAATTTGCCTTTTATTCTTTGACTGGTTTCGGCCATGCTGCAGCTCCGTCTCTGGTCAAGCAAATCGATCCCCAGAACTTATTCTTTGTAAGACTAGTACTTATTCTATTTGTCTCTTTTGCCGAAGTTACGGGGACGTAAACACACCAGCATCGGTTGTTAAGTGACCTTGGG
>NC_068999.1:10478240-10485966 GCF_001194135.2 Octopus bimaculoides | reverse complement strand
CCAAATCCACTCACACGGTTTGGTCGGCCCGAGGCTATTGTAGAAGACACTTACCTAAGGTGCCACGCAGTGGAACTGAACCTGGAACCATGTGGTTGGTAAGCGAGCTACTAACCACACAGCAACTCTTGCTAATTAATCTAATAGATACTATTTCTCGAATGCAAAATCCGAATAAGGCATGTATTAGTGCAGTCTGTATATCGGTTCACGATATATATATATATATATATATATATATATAATACATGCATGCATATATATATCTATGCATAGACATATATCTGACACTCTCTATGTGTGTGTGAGCGTGTATGTGAGTGTGTGTGCGTATGCGTGGATGTGTGTGGATGGTGGAGTGTATGTATGTATATCTTCAAGGAGGCAAATACATGGTGTAAAATTTCTGACTGTAAGGATTTCGCGAAAGTTCTAGATGGAGGCGAGACCTACCGAATTCTTTTTCCAAGTTTAGAAAAACTGACAGAATACTGCAATATGTATATGAATCTGATAGGTGTATATGTTGAATAAAATTAATTAACGGATCCTCATGTATGTTCTTTTATTCAAAGCCAGAACATTTTTAGCATGCTCTCGCATATATATATACACACATACAAACACTCATATACATACTTATACATATATATCTATCTACATGCGTATAAGAAGGGATGACCAATAAGTGGACATCTGATATGCTAGAAAAAGATCATCTACGATCTAACCAGGAAAAGTATATAAATATATATATATATATATATATATATATACATACACATATATATATATTCTAAATACGGTTGTGCATGTATATGTGTGTGTGGGTCAATACTTATTCTTTATATTCCTCCTTATCTGTATTTTGTGTTGCCAGACCTCTCGATATGCAATGTTACACGCCGACCATTTGCATTGTAATTTATACATTCTACACCTGCAGTCTTTCCGGGGAGGGAGTGGTGAGAGAGATTCAATTACAATCCGGGACGGACTTTCTCTTTGAGGTTTAGCAATATCAGAATGTGATTTATGACTGTTCGTATGAACTTAAAATCTATAGCGCACATATATTACCATTAATACTTTTGCACACTTGCTCTCCAGCATACATACATGCATACATACATACATCTATGTGTGTATTTTATCAGTTTGATTCAGTTCCGCATTGCTTCAGGTGTCCTGGGTGGGAGACATGTCCACCTCATCCGTTTTTTTTTTTGTGTATTGAAACAGAATTTTGAGAAAATAAAAGAAACATTAAATTTAACAGATTTTTCTGCTTCAATCTGTTCATAACATATTCTAACTGTACACATATTCATTATATATATATATATATATATATATACTCGTGCGCGTATTTATATACCTCATGACAGGATGTCAGTCTTTTGCAGGACAACTTTTCTGGTCAGTTCTGCGAACCTGAGGAATGATGTTATTTTTTTACTTCAAGCACATCTTATCGCCTGGTCTAGGAAACGAAAACACACTCTTGCGACTACAAGAACAACAGACTTAACAACTATGTCGCCTCTTTATAGATATATATATATAGTTGAAATTTACAGAAAAACAAAAGACGAAGACTGGTGTATAGTCAACAAACAGATGTTTAGTTTAACGCTCGGGAAGGTGAGAATGTCTCTTACGTTTCGAGCCTACGCTCTTCAACAGAAAGGAACAAGAGGTAATAATCACAGAGAGAATTAAAAAACGTTTTGGGAGCTAGCGGTCAATACATGGATATATCTATGTGTGTAATTGTATATATATATATATATATATATATTTAAGCATTCATATGTGCGTGTTCATGGATGTTTTTATATGTAATTAACAAAATGTTCAAAATGTTGAAACATTTAAACCACTGTGTCCAATAAATTATCACTGTCCTTTTAAAAAATATATAGTCATGTCACCCTTTACGCTTATGTACTTGAACGATTCGAGACTGGCAGCTTGAAATAAGTACCAGATAAAATAGTAGGAATGTCTGTCTGATTGACTCAGTCACTCGAAGTCTGTGTCCGAGCATATCTGTTTGCAGATGAACAGACTGAAACTCATAAAACAATAAAATAGCAATGTTTAACGCACTCCTTCTGTTTGTCTTTAAATCGTAGTCTTTCACGCCGCTAGCGTCGATAAAATAATTATCGGTCAAGTATTATCGTTGACTTAATTGACTATGTCCCTTATATACAAATTTGTTCTCTTGTATTTACATAAGAAATCAATATTTTGTTTGTTTTACTTTTTAGTGCTCAAACTGTTGTCTTCGTTGCTGTTTAGCTCCAGGTCAACCAAGATCAAGTAGATTTATGATCAGAGTAGTTTAGTGGTAAAAATGTGATCCTAGCATAATGTGTAGCATTTTTTTCCTTTTTTTTTTTTTAGTAGTGGATTCTGGTTGGAGACATAGAGTTATAAGATACTGCATCCTTAAGTTTTTCCCTTACTATATTTAATATGGTGGCTTCCGATTTCGGGTTTATAGAGCTGTAACTTTGGTTAGCCGAATAGTAATACAAGTAGTAGTAGCAGCACACGTTAAACGTTCTTCTATGCATATACTATATTTTATTAGTGTGTGTGTGTGTGTGTGTGTGTGTGTGTGCGTGTGTGCGTGTACGTGTGCGTGTGTGTGTGTGTGTGTACGTGTGTGTGTGCGTGTGTGGGTGTGTGTGTGTGCGTGCGCGTGTGGGCGTGTCTGTGAATGTATGACGATATCGTTATTTTAGTATATTGTAAGATTCATGATTGCAGACACACCACTATCAAAACTAACGAATTTAATCTGTCCAACACCACACAAACTGATTTTTCTAGTTTGTCCAATAAATAGAGAAGCCCTTTCTTAATGATCGTTGTTACTTGAGCACAATGAAATCGCTTGGTTAAGAAGTTCCTTTTACAGTAACGTAATTCTGCATCGGTTTTTACAGCGGACATCTTTGAACTCACAACGGAAAGAATAGCAAGAAATATCGTGAAGCGTTTTGAGCACTACTCAATCATTCTTTTAATCCACTGCTGTTATCGTGTACAGCAACATTAATACGAGTAAATGTCTTTTAGATCTTTGAAGCAAACCCTATTTTCGATACACGCTTGCTGTTATTTCCATGCCCCACGGCATCAGTGGAATCATGATTATCAACCAGTGAAACATATACTTAACGCGGTCCCGCGCTTTGCTAGTAATTATAGTCAAAAGTTACCCATTGCTGTACTGTAACAGGAGACGCATAATAGATAATAGTGTTAGCATTAACTACTCATTATCTTAGAGATGGACGAGATGGACGAGGATTATAAGCGTTGTATCATGGAACTGCGCTTTTATAGCTGATCTGAAAGTAACAAGAACATGGATGGTGGTGTTGTACGAAAGAACATTTCTAATCACTTAGCCAATCTAATAGAAATGACAGCCATCTAAAAAAAAGGGAATAATACGTTACCATTAATAGAATGGGTGGCGGTGTTTGTAGCACCTTCAAATATACTCTTGTTCGATCAGATGTGAACTAGGCATAAACAACAATACCAGCAGTGTCGATGGTGGAATCAAGAGGATCCCAGAGAAACAGCCAAAAAAATCAGTGCCTAAAGTTCATGCCCAGGGTTACGTTTCATTCTGTAGCTTAGATTGAAACTTAATACTGAAATAATTTAATATATCTTGTAAATGTGTAGTATTGTATAGATGACTAGGAGTACATTTCTACGGGGTGACAATAGTTTACCTTGATGACATGCCTCGATCAGTTTACCATGTGGGAAAAGACAAATGTGGGAGAGAACATTTGCTTCTCGTTCCTTGAAGGTATTAAAAAACCGAATATAAGAACCTGGCATGTAGCTCAATAAGTTTTCTAAAAAGACATTCCTACATTAAGAACCACTCTGCCTCATTAACGTCACTAATGAGCCCAAGAAAGCTATGAGCATGATACAGTCTCATATTCTCCTTATTTCAAAAACTGGGGGGCCTCAGAAAAGTGACTGCAGTAACGAGTATTTAAAATAATTTCTTCCATATTCGATTTCAAGATAAATGAATAACATAAAATTACGTCGTTAAAAAATTGCTGAACTTATTTATGATTTGATTTTGTTTTGATTGTTTTTTTTTCTTCTTTATGTGTGTAAAAATAATCCATATTTTCTGAATCGAATGTTTAAATGTTCATGTCAGCATGGCTAATTAACAAAAATACTATTTAATTTTCTTTCCTGTAATTTTTGATTAGCTTTCTATTTTCTAATTGCAGTTTCATTTTCTTTCTTTCTTTTTTTCTGAATTATTTTTATTTTTTAAATTTATTTTCAATAGAATAAGCTCTATCATTGCTAATGAGACGTCAAGAAATCTCATACCTTCACTAATGAACATGAAATGCAAAATAATATTCAGAATTAGGCCCTATACAACCACTACGTTGTTGGCGGAGGCACCTGCGGATAAATTTATTTTCGTATAGTTTAATAAAATCCCAAGTCACCCTGTTTGAGCACTCACTATTTTAAGGCTGTTTTTAACGGTGTAATTTACAGCAGTTAAGTATGCTAATTCAAAAGTTAAAAATAAAATGTGAAGCTTTGACCTTCATGATTTTCACAATTTTTTCCTAAGTTTTCCAGACTTAAATTCGAAACTGACAAGAAGATGCCAACTACGAGAACTACCTCTACATCGTCATAAAAAAACATCTCTGAGCAGTTCTATTTTTGTCGAACAATAAACGTAAAGTATTGTCTAGTTATTTGGTGATTACGCCATCACAGCATTGGCACATATATTGAAGTACATACTTCACTGATGAGGTTAGAAAATTTCGAAACATGTGACAGTTACTATCGTCTCTTCTAAAACAATATAATATTGTCTCTTGACTATCATTGTTCCTTTGTTTCCCTGAAAACATAATTATCATCTATTGTTAATATTGACTAATATTGTTGTTTTTCTTCTTTCGTTACCACATAAATGTTTCTAAGTACGACATTCCATGTCTAGAGGACTAAAAAGTTAACATAATCTAAATAAAATGGAAGTAGAATAACAAACAGCTTAACACGAAACAAAAACAATTTTAGTAATTATTGTAAAGCTTTCACAAAAATATATATGTCACTCACTTCTTAGCGAAATGCGGTTGAATAGTATAGTCTACTGCAGCAACAACAAAAGGACCAGCTGTAATATCAATGGTGTCTTTTAGTATAGAAATCATACCCACAATCAGAATCGTCCTGAAATGTGTCTTTCAGATTTTCAGTCATTAGACTGCAGCCATATTGGGTGACCACCTAGAAGAATTGTAGTCAAAAGATTTGATCTCAGTACTACTTTCAAGCCTGGGATATAATCTATAGGTCAGTTTTGCCAAAGTGAGTTCGAATCACGGACCGGGCTGTGTTGTGTTCTTGGGCAAGACACTTTATTTCACGTTGCTCCAGTTCACTCAGCTGTAGAAATGAGATGTGACGTCACTACTGCCAAGCTGTATCGACCTTTGCCTTTCCCTTGGATAACATCAGTGGCGTGGAGAGGGGAGGCTGGTAGACATAGGCAACTGCTGGTCATCCATAAACACTCTGGCCCGGACTTGTGACTTGGAGGGTTGCATTCTAGTTGCAATCCCATGGTCATTCATAACCGAAAGGGTTTTTTTACCCTTACCCTTTATGTGGGGTGGGGGGCGCATGTGTGTATGCGACGGACGTTTTACAGATTCAGTGTAAATGGCCCCTTGCCTGAGTTTCCACGTAAAGTGACTGAGCCCGGATCCATTTGTTGCTGAAGCAAATTTCAAACCACACAGCCACGCCTGTGCTTTTTTGTGTGTGCATATATGTGTTTGTGTACACACACACACACACACACACACACACACACGTACGCGCGCACACACACATACATGTATATATATCATTGTATACATTGATAGATGATTCCCTGTACACAAAATTTAAACTGTGGTTTCATTTCCCGAGGATGAATAACTTTCAGTTATAATCCTACCGACAATTATTTATTGAAAGTTTCTAGTTAGTCAATGGAAACATTAGAACATATATATACGCGGCGTGTGAGACAAAGAGACAGACAGAGTGTGTGCATGGAAGGAAAAGACGAAATAAATTATTGCTTGATACGTAGATTAATCTCAAACATTTTTCAGATAGTTAGCACCGTTTGCCTTAAAGTATAACAACATAGGAACATTAATATTAGTTTCAAATTTTGGCAAAATGCCAGCTATTTCGAGGGAAGCGGTAAGTCGATTAATTTAACCCCAACGCTCAAGTTGTACTTATTTTATCCCGAGGATGAAAGGTAAATTTGACCTCGGCTTAATTTGAAATCAGAACTTGAAGACGGACGAATGCCTCTAATAATTTCTCCCGGTGTGCTTATGATACTCCCAGCTCACGGCCTTGGGCCAATAACAATGTTGATTTCAAATCCTGGAACTATGCCAGCAATTTCGGAGAATTGGCAAAGTCGATTACATCGACCTCACTGTCCAACTGGTACTTATATCACTGACCCAGGATGGATGAAAAGCAATGTCGACTTCCGAGAAATTTGAATTCAGAAAGTAAAGTCTAACGAAATGTCGCTAAGCATTTTGTCCGGCGTGCAAACAATTCTACCAGCTCACCACGTACTTGGAAGAATAATAATCATTTCTACCATAGGTAAAAGGCCTGAAATTTAGGGGGAGGGGGCCAGTCGATTAGATCGACCCCAGCACGCAACTGGTACTTAATTTATCGAACCCGAAAAGATGAAAGGTAAAGTCGACATCTGTGGAATTTGAACTCAGCATGTAGCGACAAGCGAAATACCGCTATGTAGCGAATCTTTTCTCCTTTAGGCACAAAGCCCAAAATTTTGAAGGAGGGTGCCAGTCGATTAGATTGACCCAGTACGCAACTGGTACTTAATTTATTGACCCCCAGTATGCAACAAGGGGCTAACACAGAGGGGATAAACAAGGACAGACAAAGGGATTACGTCGATTACATCGACCCTAGTGCGTAACTGGTACTTAATTTATTGACCCCGAAAGGATGAAAGGTAAAGTCGACCTCGGCAGAATTTGAACTCAGAACGTAAAGGTAGAACGAAATACCGCTAAGCATTTCGCCCGGCGTGCTAACGTTTCTGCCAGCTCGCTGCCTTAGGAACAATAACAATATTAATTATAATTGCATGCCTCAGTATTGATGGACACTTATCATACTAGTTCAGAGTGTGTTGTTAATTTGTGAAAGTTTGAAAGATTTTGAAAATCAATGTAGCAATGATTCAATTGGGTATACAATTGATCAGTATCTTTTAAAAATTAGGACTATTGTTAAAAGAAGGGAATGCCTCCGATATAGTAGTATCAATTAGAGAAAAAAACACTTATTCCAAATTACAGAAGTGTAAACGCTGGTTGTTGTTATGTCCAAAGGTAAGATTAAAAGTGCAGAAAGAAAATGGGAAGAAATTATGTTAAATACCAGTTATTTTCGAAGGAATTTCGCAAACTTAATTGGTATGATATAGCTGGCCAATTTCAATCTAATGGTAAGTTAACTGTGACCTCTTGGCCAATAATATTTTTCCTTTTTACATTTTTATTCAATAGGATTTAATTTGCATTAGTTCTGCAACACACACACACACACACACACACACACACATATA
>NC_068999.1:10475918-10477956 GCF_001194135.2 Octopus bimaculoides | reverse complement strand
AGATAGATAGATAGATTTCCAAAACACTGGCCAAACAGATCGGAAAAAGAAATGGATGCAATTAAAGATTCCACGAAGTAGTAGCTTGTTACATTCGTAATTTTCGTTATCGATTTGCTACATCGATAATATTATTCCTATTGTGTGTGTGTGTGTGTGTGTGTGTGTATGTGTGTGTGTGTGTGAGAGAGAGAGAGAGAGAGAGAGAGAGAGAGATTGATTTATGTGTGAGATATTGATTTGTGCGTGTGAGAGTGATATGTGTGTATGTGTGTGTGTGTGTGCGTGTGTGTGAGCTTGGTTTCTTGCACATGCAGTGGAGACTAAAATGGCGTATGGACATACTTTTAAAGTTTTTTGTGACTTCCATTGGCCAACTAAAATGAAATGTTATTTTAGTTGTCCTTATAACCGTTTCTGTTTTGATGTTTGTTGCTGTTGTTAATCGTCCAGTGTTTTTATGCAGCACATCCTCGATTAAATCGCATTCTACCTCTGACCACCCAGTTACTTCTTTATTTTTCGCATGGTATAACTCTATTAACCTTATCTAGTATGTTCTATCATTAAGACGAAAGCGTAGGCCCCCATGGAAATTTAGCTGCTATTTCTAGCAGCGTTGAGATATTTTGTAAGGTACCATTAACATCCGTAATATATTAGTCAGAGTAATCTCTACGTGGTGGAACGATCTATAAGAAATGATATTCAAATTTCCAGGACGGTGAGCTGGAAAAATTGACCACACGCCCGACAAAATACTTAGCCACAGTTCTGGCTCTGGTTTCAAATGCATTGGATGTCCTGTTTACCTTTCATCCATTTTGGGGTCGATGAAATAAGCATCAGTTAAGTATTGTTGTGGATATATTCGAGTATTCTCAGCCCTCAAAATTTCAGGTCTTGTGCTTCTAGTAGGTAGTATTACTATTATAAGGATTTGAACTGGCAGAATCGTTAGCCCGCTGGGAAAAATACTTAGCGGCATTGTGTCAATCTTTACGTTCTAAGTTCAAATTCCGCCGAGCTATCCTTTCGGGTTCGATAAAATAAATATCAGTAGAACACTGGGATGGATGTTATTGACTTACTTCTTGACGCCAAATTGCTGACATTGCACCAAAATTCTAAACCAATAATATTCAAATCTCCTCCAAACAACACTAAAGTTTTGTAAAGGAAATAATCTAATCGAAGAGCTCTTTATTTCTTTATATGCACCCAGGCACATTTCCCATTTTTTTTTAGGAGTGGGTAGCCACAAGACACGCACCAGTCATTCCATTCATTTCTCAGCTCAAAGAGGTGAGCTCTGTCCTATGCACGGGTCAAGGCATAGAACGCAACCCCCCGATATCAGCAGTGGGGCCCGACAGCATATGGTTCACAGAATTGTCACGGCTAAAAAGACTTCGACAGCAGCGCTACCCCAGCTTCATGATGGAACTCTTCATTGTCTTTACCCGAGTAGAGAAGTGTTTCACCTGTCTCTAATTTGATCTCTCCGAAGGAGTTTCACCTTACTTCCCACATGCCGAGTAGCGTGAGGTGATACTGGTGCTTTTGCGTGGCGCTGAAACATGGAGAGCCACCTGCAGCAACTACAAAAACATCCGGACCTTCATCAACAAATGTCTCTGGCAGATACTCCATCTTAAGTGGTTCGGCAGAGCGCCAAACACCGACCTGTGGGAAAGGGCTAACCAGGAGCCCATACATGTTCAGATTAGACTAAGAGAAATGGAGAAGGATCGGACAAACACTGCAGAAAGAACCCTCAAATGTGACACGACAAGCACTTGACTGGAACCCGCGGGGGAAAAGGAAGCGAGGACGCCCAATGCAGACGTGGAAGCGGAGCATTTTGGACGAGCTGCGGACCACCGGCCTGACATGGGAAGCAGCCAAGAAACACGCCAATGACCGCAAAAAGTGGAAAATAACTGTTGAGGCCCTATTCTCCACAAGGGACAAAAAGGATTAAGAAGAAGAAGAAGAAGAAGAAGAAGAAGAAGAAGAAGAAGAAGAAGAAGAAGAA
>NC_068999.1:10475091-10475713 GCF_001194135.2 Octopus bimaculoides | reverse complement strand
TTTCGATTGACCAATTTCAACACAATCGTCTTATGTATGTTTTTGGCAGTCGTAATTATCCTAGAAATTGAGAATGTATGTCTATATTTATTTCTATAAGCATTAGATTACATTGAGACCATTTTCACCGAGACATACGCAAGGAGCTATGTCGTAGTATCACACCTGGAATTGAATGAATGCATCTGTCCTACCTATGGATCGATATTTGACTGAGATAGTGGGAAACATATGTGACAATTTCAATTAATTTAATACGCATTATATTGATATCTCGAGACCAGTTTAGTTTTACTTATTTTCCCTACGATCATTTTGTACTGTTGAATGAATTCCTTAAATACATTACTGGTATAAGGCGGGGAGCTGGCAGAATACGCAGCTCACCGGTTGCAATGCGTAAAGTTATTTCGCCCGTTTTTTACGCTCTGGTTTCAAATTCCACTGGGGTCAACTTCGACTTTTATCCTTTCGGGGTCGATAAACTAAATACAAGTTGAGTGCTGAGGTCGATGTAATCGACTTATTCCCACCCCTGAACTTGCTGAGTTTGTGCCAATATTTGAAACCAGCATATTCTTTTCTACTCTTGGCAGGAGGCTCGATTTTTTTTTTTTTTTTT
>NC_068999.1:10473002-10473408 GCF_001194135.2 Octopus bimaculoides | reverse complement strand
TATACACTATATGCGTGCACGTGTGAGGGGTTGAGGGCGCGTGGCTTAGTGCTTAACGTATACGGCACACGCTCGGAAGGTTGTGAGTTCACTTCCCGGCGACTCGTTGGGTCCTTCAGCAAGACTTTCTAGTTTACGTTACTCTAGTCCACTTAGCTGGCAAAAATGAGTAGTACCTGTATTTCAAAGGGTCAGCCTTGTCACACTCTGTATCTTGCTGAAACTCCCTGAGAACTACGTTAAGAGTATACGTGTCTGTGGAGTGTTCAGCCACATGCACGTTAATTTCACTAGCAGGCTGTTCCGTTAATCGTATCAACTCGAAACCTCATCGTCGTAACCGACGGAGTGCCACAAATATATTTAAGTATATATATACATACATATATATATATATATATATATA
>NC_068999.1:10470846-10472923 GCF_001194135.2 Octopus bimaculoides | reverse complement strand
TTAAGTATATAATTATAAAAATATAATTATAATGAAGGGCGCTGGAGGGCCAACGCCAACACGCTAGAAGTAAATGATAAATATCTACAAACCACTCTAAATTTGTTCTTTTTAACACAAGGCCTCGCATTCAGCCTTCTGTTAAAAAGAGTACAAATATCAGAATAATTTATTTGAAATATTTTATATATTGCTGTATTTTGCAACTTAAATATAAATATTATGCGTATGTTAGATATATAAAATCTTCCTACTCAAATATAGTACTTTCTACCATGCTTTAAGTTCATTAGAGTATTCTAGATTCTTTAATCCATCAAATGCTCAGTTCAGATTGTTGTGTGGTTGCCTGGTACCTCAATAAGCCAAAGAGTCATGCCGGTTGAGCGCCCACTGTGGGAGAACATCCTATACTCAATACGTAAAAGGAGTGTGGCCAAGCTAATATGGATCAGCTCTTCCCAGAGGTAAATTGGGTTTACGTAGAGACAAAATCCCCTACCTAGGACAAAGCGAAGGGAGAGAGCCATCGATGACGAATCAAACTAAGAAGACCTAGTAGAGAAAGGGTTTTTATCAGGAATTGAAAAAGCAAGGGTCCAAATGGAGAGAAACAGAAATGACAACCCTGATACGAGGACAGCGAAGTAAAGTCGTGAATAAGTTTATTCCCCATCGGGAGCGAAGGGCTTAATATGCGGAAAACTTGCTACAAATACTTTCCAATTCCAGACTTCAATTCTTTAAACATCTTACTGTCTCCTACATTAGAGCCTTAATTATTATAAATATATTAAAGTTTTCCATACTTAAAATATATTACAATCTCCATACTTTCATATATGTTGCATTGTCACGTACCTGAAATACATAAAAATCTCTCATATTTTAAACACATTGGAACTTTCCATAATGTTTCTAAGTTTATTACTTTAAATGTGCTATAGTTTCCCATTTTTCTCACCCTTTATGGACGACTGGCCATTTGCCGAAAATATTCTGAAAGACGAAAGTGATTTTCATAGTCATGTCATTTTAAAACATATTTAAATTTGATTTTAAAATATTTATTCATTATGATATTTTTATGGCCAGGGGGACATGCCTTGACATCATGTAACTACTTAACGTATGATAAAGCAGATGTATGCAATTTCTAATAAAACGCTAGATATAAAAACAATAGACAGAAGTGTATTGGAATGATTTTCAACAAAAATCTACTTCTTATAGGTTGAACGTGTGTTAAAGAGTTAAAACAATTTTTTAAGAACCAGATAAGAGGGAGCCACAGGGAAATTTCTTTACCTGTAAGTAATAGCATGTAAAAATTCTGTGAAATTTGAGCCTATCGCTTTTAAGGAAAATTGAAGATCATATCAGATTATGTAACCCGTGGTAAACTATGCTTCAATTACAATGCGGTGCCTCTCGTATACATTTGATAAGGTCTAACGTAAGGCATAACAAAAGGAAACAAGGTTTTAGCTCTGCTGTTGAGAGTTAAGTACGAGAATCACAAAATATTTCCGAATGAGAAGTGATGCTTAATGTTTAAAACATGCTTATCATTACTACTCATTGTCGTCATCAACATCGTAATGATTAATATTATTATTATTATTATTATTATTATTATTATTATTATTATTATTATTATTATTATTAGTGATAATAATAATAATAATAATAATAATAATAATAATAATAATAATAATAATAATAATAATAATAATAATAATAATAATAATAATAATAATAATAATAATAATGCTGTTGTTCTGTTTCTGCACTTCTTATTTCCGCTCTTCGATTGATATGTAATCATGACTTTTAAATATCTGATAACTAAGGTTATGGAAATCTTATATGTGTCGCAGTGTATGAGTGCATTGAGTTTATAAGTACATACATACATACATACATACATACATACATAATGCGCACGTACATGCTTAAACACATGCATCTATAAATCTTATGTGCACGCAGATGAGCACAAATACAAATATGTACGCATTTTACATATACATATATATATATATATATATATATACACAAATATATACATATATAT
>NC_068999.1:10469319-10470372 GCF_001194135.2 Octopus bimaculoides | reverse complement strand
TATATATACATATATACATGCATATATATATACATATATATATGTATATATATATGTATGTATATATATGTATGCATGTATGTATGCATGTATGTATGTATGTATGTTTGTTTGTATGTATGCATATATGTATTTATGTATGTATGTATGTATGTACGTACGTATGTATGTATATATATATACGTATGTATATACTCTGTGTGTGCGGTTGGGGTTGTTCTAATCGAAAGTGATTAAATTTCATAAAACTTCAATTCAACAATGGCGCCTAATGGATTCATCACCATTCGCTTCTTTGCACTTCGTCCCTCCCTCTTTCCTCCACCACATTCCCTTCTTTCGCTCAGTGCCCTTTCTGTCTCATTCTCCCTATTTCCTATATTTTTATCCCCCCCTCCACTCCTCCACATCACATCAGAGGTAATGACCTAAAATTAACCGTGATAAAATCGCAGGCTCTATTCTTCAATGCATTCGTGAATATCATTCTGCTTTTTCATCCATTCCCTATGTTGTTCGACAGACCACCACTTACAATATATCTGCGCATACACAATTAAACACGCATACACATGCACACCAACACACACACACAAACACAAGGAAATTCATACTGGAGCACGTACAGAAACGCATGCTAACACGCTTACACATATGCATGGAAATGCACGGTCACAACGTCTGTTGGAGGCAAATACACATAGACGCAATAGATGAGGTTATTACACAGAAATTGCAAACAAAAAGTCTATTAAGACGATTACATATGTTCACATACCGGGATGCGCACACACACGCACACATAAACACACATACACACACACACACTCACATACACTCACATACACACACACACATGCATGCCTATATCCTACATGCATATAAATATATGTGTGTATTTGTATGTGTGTGCGTGTCTGGGTTTCTTTCTTCATACATTTGTACACACATATACACACACACACACACACACATATATGTATGTGTGTATATGTGCGTGCGTGTGTGTATTTATATATATATATATATATATATGTATGTATATAAATATTT
>NC_068999.1:10467648-10469065 GCF_001194135.2 Octopus bimaculoides | reverse complement strand
ATATATACATATTGCTGTGTGTGCAAATGGAACAAATCAAAGCTCATACATTCCACTATGAAATATTAATTCCAAACATGATAAACTTTTATATTCATAATTGAAAAATTTATCACCGAATTTACTTCATTGATACTCGGAGTTTTATACATCGAGACGCGGAATATTTTATTCCAATCAGGTAGGTGCTTTGAGAGTGAAGATGTGATGCATGTCTATAGCTGTATCTTTTACAGCTGCCTCTCGCTGGTTAATGTAGTGCACTTGATTAAACATAGAGAAGTTCGCAAAACCAAACATTCTTACATTATTGCTTGTATTAAAATGAGACACGTTTGGGTTGTATGATTTCAATAAATTTAACCATTCCTGTGTTTGAAAATGTGGGATACTTTCTAAAATGTAGGAATTTTCACCAAAATCTAGGAATCTTTGCTCAGACAATCTTTACATTTAATTAACCTCTTAAGGTATGGCTAGGCTCTTTGAAAGACGGCGTATATTATCGAAGAGCTGAGGTATGTGATATCTAGTGAATGGTAGAACATCATAGAATTCGGGATGTTATTTTCGTTTACCGTCTATATCTATTCTGTTTTACGCTCGTAGCTATGCTTATCACGAATACGTAAGGACATAAGGGACTGAGCTGAAATGTTCTTAAGCTGATTATGAAGGTGTGATGATGGAGCTGTGAAATCTTGGATCTATTAATTTCCACTCTTCTTGCTAATAACAACATTGATGTTTTCCAGGTAAGCAGACAACTGACTGTTCAAAGAAGACTTCAAATGTAACTAGCAGCGACTTCTCTCATGCTCCTTAGTTTCCTCTGCCTTCTTCAACTCCTCCCCCTCCTCTATCATGTGATCTCTGTCCGGTTTATGCGTTGTCATTCTTTTTCGGCTGACTGCTTTGAGGTCAGTCGCTTCTGTTGTTTTGTCTCGCCACCCGGTCAGTTAAGATTTTTTCAATTTCCTTTCTCCTTGCGACAGCTTACAACACTGTCTGATAGTCGAAAGACATTGTTTTGTTTCCTTTTTCTTTTCTACTTTTGTATAGCCGAAAGGCTTTTGTCCTTTATATATGTGTAATTCTATTTCTTATGTTATGTTCATGCGATAGACTAAAGACCCCTTCTGTTTGTTATTTCCTTGTGTTTGTATATGAACATTCACTTGCCTTGTTCAGTGTCTTAATGTCTTTAGCCTAAGCCCTTGGCCCAACTGGTTTCCTGTAGTATCGGAGAGAATTCGCCGAAACTACGTGGACATTCCAGGTTCCGACTGAAGAAGCAATTGGCTGCGAATGATCCGTGTAAGTTGTTTTGTCCTGCTTGCCGTTGTTGTGCTATCGTCTTTTCCTCCTTGTTAATGTTTTGACGATTTCCATATATATATATATATATATATATATA
>NC_068999.1:10464462-10467575 GCF_001194135.2 Octopus bimaculoides | reverse complement strand
GTGTGTGTGTGTGTGTGTGGTGTGTTGTGAATTTCTGGAAAGGAATCACATAAAACTCAACGGTTTTATTCAAAATGGAGAAGAGAAGGTGTTAAAATATATAAGAGAAGTTTAATTCATGGGGACCATCGTTTCGTACAGCAAAATAAAAATCATGCAAAATTATGCTTGAATTGAAATAATTAAATTAATTAAATTGTTTATATATCACTGTAGTCTTCAGTGCAAGAAGTATAAACAAAATTTTTACAAAGGACTTGAGAAAGGAGATAGAATAAGATCTAGGAGATTCAAGTTTATCATTATGGGAAAAAAAAAAAAAGGGTTGTGAGTCCAGATAAGTATTAGCTACAATCAAAGGCCGTAACGATTATTTGAAAATATAAGTGAAAGAGGTTTTAGAGGCGTTCCTGCTATAGATGAATAAGAAGATTAGAAATTCTAACTCCAAATAAGTCACGTAGGGTAAAGATTGTATAGAAGTGTCCAAGGGAAAGGTATGGCTATATCGGAATTAATATATGACCTGACACTTAGAAGCAATACTAAGTATGGTGTATATTTTAAAAAAAGTTTATATATGAGAATGACGTTAATCTAGAGGAGATAGTGTATTAGGGGACTATAGGATTGATACAGTAAACAGGTGTTATAGAGGTAAAAAAAAGGTTTAAAGAGAGAATAAGATGCGTAAAATGGACTTGTGTTTGCGTAAGAACTAATATTCATTTGTATGTCTTTGATATAAGGTAGAAAAATGAGTAAAAACAGAAAACATAATGTAGGAATACTGAAAAATAGCAATCTCCCCTTCATTGTTATTTGTGTATATGTATGTATATATATATATATATATATATATATGTATGTATGTATATGAATGTATATTTATAGTTTCTTTTCTTTCACTAAGTTTTCATTGTTAAAAACGTCAGGAACTTTAGTGACATAGCTTTATGTCACAAGACTATAATTACTAGTTTAACACAAATGTCCTTGTAACGCACAAAATAAAAACAGTAAATTCAAGCATATTAGCGTATTCATATACACATATATAGAATCTCGCGCTTGTACATTCTTTGCTTTTGATTTTGTCGACTACACAGTATCGTAGGTTCAGTTGGGTATCATCTATGAGAAAAACAGCACCGTGGTGCAATTCACTCTGCCAGAAACCTAGAAAAAGTATGCTGTACTGCATGCTATTCGCGTCGGAAGTTCCGATACGAACATTTCAGAGTGTTTGGGTGTCAATCTCAGGACGGTGCAGAGGTTTCGTAAAGAGTTGGATGAGTCTAATGGTGATTACGAATTTACCGCAGCTCAGAAAACTCACTCTGATCATTCTGATAAGAAAAGACATCCTAAATGTGTGAAATCCAGGCCGTGATTGACAACTATCCCGCCAAGTCAATCAGGTCTATCAATAGGCGCAGGAGTGGCTGTGTGGTAAGTAGCTTGCTTACCAACCACATGGTTCCGGGTTCAGTCCCACTGCGTGGCACTTTGGGCAAGTGTCTTCTACTATAGCCTCCGGCCGAATAAAGCCATTGAGTGAATTTGGTAGACGGAAACTGAAAGAAGCCCGTCGTATATATGTATATGTATATATATATATATATATATGTATGTGTGTTTGTGTCTCTGTGTTTGTCCCCCGACCATCTCTTGACAACCGATGCTGGTGTGTCTACGTCCCCGTAACTTAGCGGTTCGGCAAAAAGAGACCGATAGAATAAGTACTAAGCTTACAAAGAATAAGTCCTGGGGTCGATTTGCTCGACTAAAGGCGGTGTTCCAGCATGGCCGCAGTCAAATGACTGGAACAAGTAAAAGAGTAAAAAGGGACATGGGAATGTCCGAGTTTCTTATCAGGCAGGTAGTGCATGAAGACATTCGGTATTCATCATACATGATGAGAAAGGGTCATTTGTTATCCCAGGCCTTCAAGGATATGAGTAAAGCCTACGCTACGAAGCTTTTGAACAAACTCAAGCATCCCCTCCAACCGAACATGCTCCTGGCTTGTCCTCAGACGAGAAAAATTTTTACCAAGATTAGATAGTGAACAACCGTTGATTTGCCGTGTCCCTAAAACATGTACCGAGAGTGATAAAAATCAAACATCGTGGTCTTTGGAGTGGTCACTAGTGATGGCAACGTTATGCCTCTATTCATGTTTTCACACGGCCTCAGACTGAACACGGGGGCCTACATAAAGTGCCTGGAGGAGGTAGCGCTGCCTTGAGTCAAAAGGGTTGCTGCTGGAAGACCCTACGTCTGGCAAGAGGACTCTGCAACATGCCACATAAGCAGGAGAACCCAGTCTTGGTTGTCAGACAATTTCTTCCACCACATAACATTTAACATCTGGCCATCTAACTCCCTAGAATGCAACCCACTTGATTTATTTATGTGTGGGTCGCAGTTTAGCGAGAGACCAACACAATTCCTTTAACACCAAAGATGAACGGAAGGCTAGAATCATGGCAGCATTGACCAACTTAAACAAGGAGACCGTCCAGAAGTGTTTCAGGAGATTCCGAAGTCGTCTAGAGGCCGTGGTTGAAGCCAATGGCGATTTTATTGAATAAATTTGCTCTTTGGTATTTCAAGATATTTTTATGTAATTTTGGTCTAAATGAATCCATTAAAATGAGACGTCAATGTTATTTTTGTTTTTGCATAATTTACACGACAATTTATTCACCGCGCCCTGCATATGCCTGTTTATTCACACACATATGAGGATGAATTCGCACATGTGCATTTGTATGCGTGTGTCTATCTCACCCTGTCTATATACGCAGTTACGTACTTATATACACATACGTTCACATAGGCAAATATACGTTTACATGAATATATATTTATATATATGCATAGATATTTGTTTACACATACATCTATATGCATATACGTATATATATATACATATATATATATATATATATATATATGTGTGTGTGTGTGTGTGTGTGTGTGTGTGAGCCTGCGTTTATGTTTGTGTGTGTGAGTGTATGCGAGGGTCCCCGCATGTGCGACACTGTGTAACTATATGCTTATACATATATCTAATACATATATATATATATATATATATATATATA
>NC_068999.1:10459852-10463845 GCF_001194135.2 Octopus bimaculoides | reverse complement strand
TATATATATATATATATATCAACGCTACAGGTATTGATATTTGTGTAACTGCGTGTGCGCCCTTACGTACAAATTCACTTACATACAAAACTTACACGCAACAAAATACACACTTATGCACTTACATTTCCCCCACACACACACATAGACACACGCACACACACACACTCTCTCACACATTCACACACATATACGTCTGTTATGGAATACAAACTGTTTAATTCATTCCGATATCCATCTCTATTTATTCGGTGCCTTCAGAAAACAACAACGGCCGGCAAACTTTACCTTTACCATGCGATATAACAACTGATTTCCATTGCCTATACTCATAGAACTCCAGCGATCCTACTTACTGTGTATTTTATACAAAATATATATGCCGTTGCGTCAGTAGTATCTCCACGCAAAATATTAGCGTCATCCGTGTTAATATCTGCTTGGATACAGACGTTCATGCTTATTGCGGATTTAATTACATCGATATTATATATAATACAAGAATAATGCACACAATAGACGTAACGGTATTCCCTTTTATAAATTCAATATGGCTTTGAACGGAATGCCCCATATATCATTAACGACCTGAGTCGGACGTGAATGAATAAATGGAGCTTAAATGAATGAAGCAGCAGAATGAACAAACAATTGCCATAGAGAAATAGGTCGGCGTTTCTTTGTAGATTATGGGGGAACACCCATGATTCCTGTAACACAAATAAGATATGTCACCTGTGTGGTCTATTTTCTGAAACTATTCAACATATTGTATGAGGATGTCCCATATTAGCTTCAACATAATACATTAGGAAACGTAACAACGTACACACGACTGCTTACAAATGCTTCAGCTCCACATATGATCATCTTAGAAAACGAAAACATGAAGATTCTATGGATCTTTAGCATACAAACAAACCATGATCTAGCGCACAATAAACTTGACGACAATTTTCTTGACAGGAATGACAATAGCGACCTAATAATTTGACATATCAATACTGAATGACTATAAAGCCGTGAAAGAAGCGAGCTGAAAAGCTAAGAAATCACGCGAATTTAACTATTCAATTGAAAACATTACAACAATTGCGACAGTATTTCCAATTGTAATTGGTACAATTGGACTGATATACAATCGCCTTTATATACATAAACATCGACAAGTAACCTATAAATTAGAGACGCATGCGCGTTCCAGAATATAACAAATACCAGGGTTTACAAATATTGTCAGAGCTTTTTTTTACAAAGCTGTTGTTAACCTTGAATATATAATTTTTTTATGAATGAACGGCATACTGTGGAGTGTAGTAGTGGCGTTGGTGGTACATACTTAACAGCTCTTATCGGAGGAGTGGTAATAATTCATGAATATTTTTGAAAGGGTTGTGTTTCGTACAGCTACTGAAGGAGGATGCCACTGGTTACGGGTTAACCTGTGGCTTTTAGATAGTACGGCACCCTGGATATGTTTGACATTGAAAGATAGGTAGAGGGAGAGAGAACTGGAGAAAAAGAAGAGAGAGAGAGAGAGAGAAAGAGAGCGACATTCATTAAGGGGGAAATCAAATGACAAAGAACCTAAAGGTGTGATCTGAGTTATTTTATTATACATGCGAATTCTCTTTTACGTTGTGTCTGTTATTTTGTCGACATTATTGTTGCCGCTGCTGAGGTTCTTCTTCGTCCAACTCTTGTTACTGTTGCGGCTGGTGCCGTTGTTTTGGCTGTCGTTGTTGTTCCTTTTGCTCCTGCAACTGTTTTATGTTGTGGTTGTCAACGCTGATGCTACTACTGCTTTTTTCTTCTTGTTATTCTAGACGGTGTTTAACCACAGGGCAGCTCACTCAGAATTATACTCACACTTATAATCAAGGAGTTCCAGCCATACCCATCTCGTCGTATTTTCATTATTGCTGTGTCCCCCGTAACTTAGTGGTTCGGCAAAACAGACCGAGAGAATAAGTACTAGGCTTACTAAGAATAAGGCCTGGGGTAGATTTGCTCGACTAAAGGCGGTGCTCCAGCATGGCCGCAGTCAAATGACTGAAACAAGTGCAAGAGTAAAAGAGTATTCAGAAAGAAGGCGAGATGGCCGAATTGTTACCACGTCAGAGAAAATGCTAAGCAGTATTACTTCCGACTCATTACCTTCTGAGCTCAAATTCTACCAGATCGAACTTGTTTTCCATCCTTTCGAGGTATATAAATAAATTCCACTTGTGCACTGGAGTCGATGTAATCCGCTCATCCCCTACCTCGAAATTGCTGGCCTTGTGCCAAAATTTGAAATCATTATTAATTTACTGATGACTGCTAACTTTAACCGATCTATCATTTTTTAGTTTATTTATTCAAAAGTCGCTATTTGCGTAAAAAAAATGAGCATTGATAATTCTAGCATATTAACAACCAGACCAAGGTTCTCACAGAAGTCTCTTTCACACACAAACAGACACTAAGAGACATGTGGAAAGAAGTAGAACAAAAATTACCCCGGCGTTATTGGACTTAAAATGTAAAAGGCCGGAAGAAACAGCACTACGCATTTCATCCAATGGTTCGGCCCACTCAGCGCCTTCCTCTGATTTGATTACCAAAACCTGATTTCTTTTTGACAAAAAAAAAGCATGTTACAGTATGGTTTTCCTAGTAAAATCACCCCTGCCGATATATATAGATTTCAAATTTTGGCACAAAGCCAGACATTTTCTTTTTCTTTATTGCCCACAAGGGGCTAAACATAGAGGGGACAAAAAAACAGGCAAAGGGAATAAGTCGATTAAATCAACTCCAGTGCGTAACTGGTACTTTATTTATCGACGCCGAAAGGATGAAAGGCAAAGTTGAACTCAGAACGTAACGGCAGACGAAATACCGCTAAGCATTTAGACCCTGAAACGATGAAAAGCAAAGTCGACTTCGGTGGCATTCGAACTCAGAGCATAAAGACAGACGGAATACCTTATCCTGTCAATAAATATTCGTTTCAAATTTTGGCACAAGGCCAGCAATTTCGGTAGAGAGGGATAATCGATTATATCGAGCCCTGAGCTGAACTGATGCATATCTTATAAGACCTCTACAAAGATGGAAAGCAAAGTTGCGCTCGATGACTAAACATTCTGCCCGGAACACTAACGATTCTGCATGCTCGCCACCCTCCTGTCAGCATATGCTAATAATCTGATTGCTTTGCAACTGATCAAATGTCCACAAACTGATTTGAACCCAGATCTTCCAAGGCGTTTATATCCATTTACTTCTGGTATTTTCGGAGTATCTAAATTCTGTAAATCAAATACTGATAAGGATGTTAATAGCAATAATAATGAAATTAATAAATCTCTGATTAGGAAAATCCAGATTGTTTGTTCAGTTATACATTTGTAGAAAATCTGTAATTGTCTGTTTAGTATTCTTGTGAAACAGCATAAAAATTCAAATACATTTTATTACTTGTTTAGATATTTAAATGAATATTATCTCGCGAAATTTTTTTCGTAATTCTCCGATGATCATATATAGGTGTCACCGTTTCCAGCTACAGAGTACAAGCACTGTCCCGTGTGAAGTTCTTCTGGTGTCTGCTATTGTGTTATCGTCACTCACTACATCTATATACACGCACCAAGAAAATCAATCTGTTCGTAATATGTCGGAGCAGAGAGCGGAAATTCAGCCAAGAAATGATGTATATATTCAGCCAAGATATTACACTGACACACACACACAAACACACACACATATAGGTGTATGTATATATATATATATATGTATATATATATATATATATAGGTTCGTGAGTATGTATCTATAAGTATTTTCTTCGTAGTTCAGCATGACTGGTGTTTGATGGAGCATTCACGAAACATAACGTAACGGTACAAGGCATCTGCCTAATAAAAATACCACTCGAGTTATGTTCAATTGCACGTCATGAAAAACATAAATTATATATATATATATATATATATATATATATAT
>NC_068999.1:10457423-10459458 GCF_001194135.2 Octopus bimaculoides | reverse complement strand
ATATATATATATATATATACATATATATATATGTATCTTTGTTGATTATCTCTGTGTGTATGTGTGAATGTGTGAATGTGTATATGTATGTATATATATATATATATGTGTGTGTGTGTGTGTGTGTGTGTGTGTGTGTGTGTGTGCGTGTATGTGTGTGTGTTCGTATGCGTATTTGTGTATATATATATATGTATGTGTATGTGTGTGAGTGTGCGTATGAGTGTGTGTGTGTATAGATAGCTAGATAGATCGATAGATAGATACATACGTACATACATACATACATACGTACATACATACATACATACATACATACATACATATATACATACATACATACATACATACATACATACATAAGCGTGTGTATGTATCTCACTCCCTTTCTGAGGGTCCAATCAGTCGTATGTATATGCATGTATCAATGTACGAAGGAATCTTGGGCGAACGAATAATTATTCCGCTGTTTAATCGACAGACCAGATTATTCGGTCATATACGAATGAGTGAGAGTTATTTTAATGTCTATCATTTCCCCAGCTCTCCTCCATGCTCCATTGAATTCTTGATTAATAAATAATGCATAAATTTCAAGATTGCTTCTTTTTTTTTACACTCTTGGTCAAATGTGGTTAATATGAATGTGTGTGTATGTATACGTACGCACAAACACACACACACACATACTTATACACACACATATATATATTTATACATACATATGCATATATATATATATATATATATATATATATATATATATATATATATATATATATATATTTATATATATATATATATATATATATATATGTATGTGTGTGTACATATATGTGTATATATACATATATATATATATACATACACACACACGTATATATATATTTATATATATATATATAATATATGTTTGTGTGTGTATGTATCTTTATATATACATACACCCACTGACATGAATGTACTTAAATATAGTTGATCATGTGTGTGTGTTTGTCTGTATGTGTGTATGTTTGTGTGCTCATATACACATCCACATACCATACATTCATATATATATATACATAAATACACACGCATATACACACATATACATTTGCAGACATACATGCATATACACTTGCATACATAGACACATATACACTTGCATAAATGCATTCATACATACATACATACATACATACATGCATACATACTTGAATATTAACTGTTATATATTTGTAGATGGAATTAAGTATATTATTGTTAACTTAACACATACATTAAGTGACCGTTAAATATTCGCCGCATGAACGTTTTTCTTGATGCGACGACGCTGTCATTCCTGTTCTCATTTTGTCACCTTGAATTTTTTTTTTGTTTTCGTCAAAACTGCATTTCTTGTCTTTGTTGTAGTTCTTGTAGCTGGTGCTCTCCCTCTTCTCCTTTCTCTACCCTCTCTTCTTCTTCTTCTTCTTCGTGATCCTCCTCCTCTTTCTTCTTCTTCTTCTTCTTCTTCTTCTTCTTCTTCTTCTTCTTCTTCTTCTTCTTCTTCTTCTCCATCATCTTCTCATCTTCCTCTTCTTCCTCCACCTCCTCCACCTCCTCGTCCTCTTCCTCCTCGTCTACCTACTCCTCCACTCTTCATTCTCCTTCATCTCTGATGGAAAAAACACTTTTAATCAAAATATTTTCAATGACATTCCGACCTGTGTCACATCTATATACGAGTGTATATCATATGAGCACATTCTCTCGTTTAACACGTTAGAATATCAGCTGAGGAATGTTTGACGGCTATATCATACACACAGAGACATATATATAATACGGTATGTGATGTGTGTTGTGCGTGTGTACGTTACGTATGCGAGCGATTCATTTTGCCTAGCTAACGTCTTTAAAGTGACTTTCTCAGGACGAAATACCACTGCCAAAATGATGCGTTTACCAATACATATACATTCAGTATATATACATCGGTATATATGCGTATATACATACGTATATGTACATATTTACACCTATACGTATTTATATATATATATATATATAT
>NC_068999.1:10456092-10457291 GCF_001194135.2 Octopus bimaculoides | reverse complement strand
ATATATATGCATATATGGGCATAGGACGTCATGAAACATGTACAACAAAGAATACGAAGTACTAATACGTGGAATATGAACTATTTTTTTCGAACAACGAAAGACACAAATGGAAAACAAGGTACGCAACACAAAGAACGACCCTTTATCAATTGTTAGTTGTTTTCCTCGTCTCGTATTTCGAGCATTTATCAACAATATACGCTTTCGATAAAACAGTTGCGCCCGCAAAGCAAATCAAATTAAATTTCGGATTTTGCGGAGGGTCAAAATTGGTCACACAAACAGGACAGTAAAAACAAACAGGAAGGGCTGCTAAGCCTAAGCGAGGTTGTGGTGGCGAACGCGTAAATCAAGCTTGGACAGGAGACAGACAAGGACACGTCTTCTTTGTTCCAGCTACGTTGGAGAGAAAGAGAGAAACACAAAGATTTATGTATGCATGCATGCGCTGAAGAAGTAAGCGTAAGAGTTTTAATGACAAATATATTCTAGACAAATGCACATCGCCATATACTAAGAAGTCAATAAGGACGTTCAGTACATTACATCTTATATACATACTTTTAAAAATCCAGCAAACCCTTTTGCCTTGAACATGACACGAAATTTAGTATCACAAACTTACACATTTTTACTTCTTAGACCGTCCGTGTTACTGGACACCAACTTGGGCTAACCTGATCATTTTTATTGGATGCGGGTCATTATGTGTTTAAATGTTTCTCTACCAACTTAAAATTTTCTACTTATGTTAGCAATTACTGCGGGATAATAAGAAGTGCATATACCTGGTACAGTATTTGATTATTTAGCGGTGCTGTTAAACCAGCGCCAAGACACTCATACCTGTACATAAGCAAGTTTACGATATCCTAAATTACGTCGATGAGAGCTCTCACAACGTTATTGCTAAGAAAATACAAGTTGCTAGAGATGTAATTCTCTCTGTGATATTGAATTACAAAGTAGACTGGTATAGATAGATAGATAGATAGATAGATAGATAGATAGATAGATAGATAGATAGATAGATAGATAGACAAAGAGAGAGAGAGACAAACAGACATATTTATCTACCAGTATAAAAATCTGCCTGTCTGTCTGTCTGTCTCTATGTCTATCCATCTCTTTATCTCCTTCCTCATACACACAAGCACACACACATATATGCATACATTATATATATATATATATAT
>NC_068999.1:10452643-10455906 GCF_001194135.2 Octopus bimaculoides | reverse complement strand
CAGACATCGTTATCCTCTTGGACTCTAAACATATTCATAATATCATTTGAAAAATTATTAGTTTTGATCATATTTGATGTCGCTTGTGTAGCTGCTGTTGGTGCTGCTGCCGTTGATGATGAGGATGATGATGATGAGGAGGAGGATGAGGAGGATGATGATGATGACGATGACGGCAACGACGACAGTGATGACCATGACGGACGTTGTCATAATGATGGTTGTGATGACGGGGTATGGTTTTTCTTTTCCTTTCTTTTTTGAATTTTACATAAATCAATTAAATAATTATTCATTATAAAGTCTTATCATATACGACAGTTAGGAACACATAAAAGAATATTATTATTATAATATTCATGAAGATCAATATGTGGATAATACTTAACATATTATCTCACCATACTGTACAAAGGACCCCCCTTAGCGATGTCAAAACTGAAACGAACATAAGAGAGTAAGAAAAGAAAGAAAATGGAATGTAAAAATGAAAAAGAAAGGAAAGACTAAATCTTTTCATTTTATTTGATCTGTCACCGCCTGAGAAGTTTATACATACGAAACTATTTTGAAGGTCGTAGATTCATACGCATATATGTGTATACGCCATTACAACGCATGCAATGGAACACACATAGACACATACAAGCAGAAATGTAAAGGTGTGTGTATACATATATGTGTGTGTTTATGGTGAGTGTATTTGCATACTTATGGTGTGTAACTCCCACACTGTTTGTCTATATATATATATATATATATGATAAATGTGTATACCTATCCATTTTTCACCCCCTCCCTCTCTCTCTAGATATATATATCTGTACATATGTGTGTGTACACACATACGTACATGTATACACGCATAAATGCATAAATACATACATACATACATACATACATACATACATACATACATACACTGTAGATGTGTAACAACGTATTGAAGAAATGTATGTACGTGCTTAGATACATATCGCGCAAACCTGGATAGATTTCATTCTGAGATAATTAAATTTGACCTCTTTATAAAATAAAGGAAGATGAAATGAAATATATAGCCGCTGCTGAATATCCCGACAGTTAAAGTTAACTTTGAAGCGTCAGTTTATTGAGTGTAAAACCTGAATGAAATCATCATGATATTAAATGTTATATGAACATGGACGCTTAAACGCGATAGATTAACTCTGTCAGCCATGGCCTTCTGCTTATAAAATTAGCTATATAATCAGTACGAAAAGAGAATGATTCGAATGGTCTGTACCCTAAGCAAATGGTATATAAGGGATTTGAGACATCGTTTGAGCTCGTATAGAATTTCTGGGTCCAATGAGGAGGATGGGAAACTGAGACTGTTTCTTTTGGGGTTTTTTTCTGTATGTTCAACTTATCTCAATGTATTTAAAAGCGTCTTCCATAATATTTAAAAACGTTTTCCGTAATATTTAAAAACGTTTTCCGTAATATTTAAAAACGTTTTCCATAATATTTAAAAACGTCTTCCATAATATTTAAAAACGTCTTCCATAATATTTAAAAACGTCTTCCATAATATTTAAAAACGTTTTCCGTAATATTAGGCTGTTTTACCTGATAGCATTTTTGAGAACAGGTCTTTAATGTCTGGTTATATTACACGGACGAACTCACTCACAGACAACCCACCACAAACACACACACACACACACACACACACACACAAACAAACAAACACACATACACACATAACAACACACATAAACATACACACACTCACGCACACACATTCACACACACTTACTCACGCACACACACACAAACAAACAAACACACACTCACGCACACATACACAAGTCAATTTAAAAGTCTTTATTAGATAAAAAAAAAAAACATAATCAAAACATGAAGGTAAAACAAAACAAATAGCGGCTTATACACCGGAAAATATGGTAATTGTAGTGGCAGTGAAAAGTTAGCTCACTGGTTGCTAGTTGATAGTGTAAAAGTGAGGGAAAGAGCAAGGAATGCACGGTGATGACTAGAATGGAAGAAAGGATAAAGGCGACATCGTCTTCGCACGCCATATGAATAGAGTTGTGACATTTAGGGGAGATGACCCAGAAGTTGTTCCTCTTCGATTACTATCGTAAACAGCAATAGCTTTCTTCAACCGAATATACGTCGTTGATTGGTTAAAATTCTACCAGTCTTCGAAGTTTCAAACTATATAGTTAAAAAAAAGTTAATTAAAATAACTATGATTGAGATGGAATAGATCCATTTATGCGGCAAAATTATCGGAGAACTGTTACTCAGAGTTTCATACTCCCGTTCGACGGACAATTGTGATAAGTAATAGTCCTGTAATAATTTTAGAAATTTATTTTAAAGGTATGGTATTCTACCTTTGATATTCGAGTACTATTTTCTTTACCTTATTTTGCACTTATGTGCACACGTATGTGTTTATGTGTGTGTATGTGTTTTTGTTTCTGTGTGGGTGTTTGTGTGTATGTACGAGTGAGTGGACGAACGAAAGAGGGGCATTCAATAAATATATTGGGAGTTACATATATGGATCAAAACAGTTTGAGTCAAATTCCTTGGTACTCCGAGTTTCAAGTGGGATGCTACTCTCCAGCCATTTTGAATATGAACGAAAGAAGGTCATTGTTATAAACGTAAGGTGGGCATTAATTGGTCGAGGAAGGCCACGCAGTGTCGTCGTGATGTTATGTTGATATATCGGTTTATATGGGCGACAACAATTAGGTGGAAAATACTGCATGGTGTACAGGAAATCGACCACTTGGAGGAAAGGAAATCGGTCCGGTTTTTGGAGTGGAAGGAGGGAGGGGTGGTATGTGCAAGTAAATAGTTCTATATGTGGGTGTGTGGACGCGTTCATATGGTTTTGCGTGCATGTTTGTAGTGTACATGAACACGCACGCGGAAACACACACTTACACACTCAAGTACGCACACACAGAGACACAGACACACACGCGCACACACATATATATATGAACAATGTACTAATATATATGAACGATTTCTCCATAGATTGAAAGAATTATGAACAGCTATATTCCGTTTTCGACTTTTATTGCAAACATAGAAGTCGTATGCGTGCCACATGACCAACCCCAAAGAAACGGATAGCCAGTTTGTTTGTATACACATCGAGGCTGTTAACTCGACACTTTATTTAAAATAAAATTCTGTATTTGTATATATGTTTGTGAATGTACGTATGTATCTCTCTCTCTCTCCCTCTCTCT
>NC_068999.1:10452074-10452633 GCF_001194135.2 Octopus bimaculoides | reverse complement strand
ATATATATATATATATATATATAATGTACTGAAGGATATGTTTGTGTATTTCTCAACATATGAAACTATTAGTACCGTTTAAAATCACGTATCGTGACCTTTAAATGAATTATATATACTGTATATATATTTTTATATATACACGTATGTGACGTCATGTTTCATTGGTCTGCGTGTTGTGTGTCTATCGTAATTTATTGCACTACTCTGCGTAGTGAAATATTGTTTCAACGCCATGAACACAACGCCAACAAATTGGGTTACATGTCACGTGAACTGTCAGACTTGCGAAAAAAAATTGTTGATGTGCAAAGCAATATTAATAAGAAAATAAATTAAAAATAGATTGTCTTCTTGAACGGGTTTGTGTAATGAAAGCAAAACCAAGAAAGAAAACAATAACATTAAAGCTGTGATCAAATAAACATTAAGCAGAATACAAACCCAAAAAAAAAATCATACAACAGAAGAGAAAATACGAATAACAATTAACAGATTTCTAACGTCTCACCATTACGTGGCTTATATCTATCTATCTATCTATCTATCTATCTATCTA
>NC_068999.1:10449039-10451792 GCF_001194135.2 Octopus bimaculoides | reverse complement strand
TATATATATATAATCAAAATAAGTTACAAGGATATCCAGAGGTAATGTAGCACGATCGTTTCATGCAACTCCATTTAATTGAAAAATGCAATCATTACATCAATTTAAAATGCAGAGCAATCCTCAGCTGCACAAAGACATAGAATTTAATTAAATTAGAACAGATGAACTCATTAGTATAATTATACCTAAAATCTCCAAGAAGTTAAGGAGATAGACAAAGAACATGTTGCCTCTACTACAGTCCATCGCAGCGTTACTGAAGAAACAGGAAGAAAGAGTGAGAGAAATTCGGGGCGAAAGAGTACAATGGGGTCGCCACCCCCACCCCTGTCGGAGCCTCGTGGTGCTTTATGTGATTTAGCTCAATAAACACACAACACCCGGTCTGGGAATCGAAACCGTGATCCTACGACCGCGAGTCCGCCGCCCTAACCACTGGACCATTGCACCTCCGAAGTCAATAATAGTTCCTGTGAATTATGCTGCTTTATTTACGTATAATTTAATTGGAAAATCTTATAGTTAAATCAAAAACGGCAGCAATGTAAATTGTAGAATATTTTGTTTTTCTTTACATTTCTTCAGAGGTAAGACGAACATTTGTTTAAAGGAATCAAAAGATGCCAGATTACGTGAGACTATACATTTTCGTGAAGGCAGTTCTGCTGTAGGTGTATGAAAGATGGCGATCAGAGAGTTCTTCAATATTTGTTCCGTTCTCTTTATCAGTAAAACTTTACCCGGAAACTTACTTCAATAATTTCATGCGTTTGCTTAACAGAACACGTTCTCACATACTCATCCAGAATCTCCTTTGTGAATATGTGATTCTAGAGCATTCTACGTATGAGTTGGCAAGACAGACTCTTACACAAAGCGTTGTGTAAGAAGGGGAGCCAAAAATCCAGCCAAAACACAAGATTAGAGAAAGGAATGGAGTTGATTGGGACACACCGTGCGGAAATCTGTTTACAACGTCACAAAGGAAGCCCTTGTATGGATTCTCCGAACGAGGCCAAAGGGTAGCAGACCAAAATCCATCATGGTGGTTGGTTCCAGAAAGGGAACTACTGACAGACGGTTTGCTTCTTTTATCCATTGTCAAGAATCGCGGGAGACGGAGATATCTTCTCGTTCTGTGCCTCATATGGAGACAAAAAAAATTAGAAGAGAAGACGGATAAATGTGACTAGCGTATACTGTCGAAAAAAAATTAAGGTAAAACTGGGAATTTCTGTAGAAAAAATACCTTTGTATTTTATCGAAATGTATTACACATAAATCCCATATCATCTTTCTCTCTCTTTCTTCCCCTCATACCCTCCCTCTCTCTCCTTCTCTATCTGTCTCTCTCAGAATTACTCTGAACTAGAAATTATTTTTTGGGATATATGTAAGGTGTCATTATTTTTCCAAAACGCTGTATACAACTCACCAAATAAATAAATAAAGTTATTCATTTTTTACATAAGTAGACTGGTTATCTTATACCCTCTTGAATTACATTTGATTCCTAGTAAATCATTTTGTTTTGATTTGTTCCTTTAATCTATACGACACCAAAAATGATTAAAAAAAAAAAAACCTTTATATTTTTTCCAAAGTATTTTGTGAGGTTTATCGAACAGTAGCATCAGCGTCAAGTAAACAAACAGAAGTTGACACGAGATCAAACAGTCAATTTAAAGTTTGAAGACTTACTCTATTAGAACGTCCCGTAATACATGCTGCTGTAGAATGCAACAAAATGTAATTTTTTATGTTGGTCTTCACCAAATAACGGTTCACTCATATATCTTAACTTAATGGTTTCTTGTCTATAATTAATCTGACAACACGTATATGATATATTCCATAAGAGTGTCCAATGATTAATTCACAGATGTTTTCGTCCAACTCCAAATAACCAAAATAACCAAATAAATAAATGCATAAATAAATAAATAAATAAAAGTTGTTAGGTTTGTAGTTAAATACCTTTCTATACGTAAGCTATTTTGAATTGTATTAAACATTATTGCATTTTATATCGCGAATGTGTACGTACGCACGTGTACATACATGTATATAGGTATGTATGCATGTGAGCGTATGCATATATATGTGTGTGTGTGTGTATGTGTGTGTGTGTGTGTGTGTGTGTGTGTATGTGTGTGTATACACACATACATATATACTGCCCTTCTCTGTTTCGAGTAGGTACGATGTGATCTGAGAGTGATTTCAATGTTATTTCTAGCAGGATAATCGATAAAGAAGAGGTTTCCTCTATGTTAAAAATCGATGTGATTTCCAGGAAATTATGACGACATTAGTTCATAACTAAAATACATTCAGTAGAATACGGTTCAACACAAATAACCTAACGTTCTTTCGTTGTTTCTGAGACCAAATATCTACCTGTGTATCTTAAAACACGTTTAAATGTAAACTAGTAGTTTAAAACGTTCTTATAATATAACAATATAAAGCATATTATATATGGTGTGACAATCACTTTGTGATCTGTTTGACAGCTGAAGAAGGAATACGCCTGGATTTGTTGATTTCTACTTTATGTTTCTAAGATAAGCTAAAAAGAAAAAATTGTTAACTTAAAAATACAGGAGAAGTACGTTTCTCACAAAAATACAAACAAACACACGTCTGGGTATGTGAGTGTGAAATGATATTAAGACTTTCCGCTTCCCCGTCTCCAAGTGAAAATATCAATAAACATAATTTTATTGCCTTCATCTTTATGTTCAATA
>NC_068999.1:10446762-10448205 GCF_001194135.2 Octopus bimaculoides | reverse complement strand
ATATATATATATATATATATATACATATGTATTTTTTATATACATGTACATTCTCAGGCAAACATTCGTAAATGTGTTGTACACTATGTTTCCCTGGGTAAATGAGGGAAAACACCTCGAATTTATATAGACACACTCACATACAGAGGGTAAAAAAAAAACTGTGTGTATATATATATGTTTGTTAATATATATATGAATATCTCTATACATACACACAGACACACATATATATGTATAGGTATATCTGTCAATCGATCTATAAACAGACGCACAGACGCGCTCGCGCACACGCATATTTACATATATAAGAACAATCTATGTACGTATATCTATATACATACATACATACATACTTACATATATCTGTGTGAGTGTTCGTGCGTGTGTGCGTGTGTGCGTGTGTGTGTACGTATATCTATATGCATCTATGTACGTATATATGAGTTTGTGCGTTGAGTGTGATAGTGTTTATATGTAAATACATGAATGTGTATGCGCGTTCAAATATGCATGTGTATATATGTAAGTGTTTTTATGTACGCATAAACATACACAAACACACAAACATATATCATATTGCTGTGAAATGTGAATGACACATTTCAGTTTTATCGTTAAACAATCTGCAAAATTTTAAACACCGAAATACCGCCAATCCTACTCCAAACACTTGTACTTGATATCGTACTTCTCATGTTGCTTTGTGATGAAATTGATATAGCTCTAGTGTATAATGGATATCATTTAAACATCTCTTCGTTAACTGAGCATGAAGAACATAATTTCCTATGCGTTTATTTTATAAGATTTTTTTTTGTGTGTTTTTGTACCTCTTTATTCTTTTAGGAATTTTTTTTTTCCTTTCTAACTTCTCTCCTTATTGTTTTGTGTCTACAACATTATGTTGATGGTATCATTCTCATTTCGAAATCATAAAAAAATAAAAATTACCCCCAGAATATATCTATTATGTAATCTCTTTGATGCCAACATTCTGTGTAGATATGGCGTGGTTGAAGGTGGGTGATATAAATTTAAAATTTAAATATGAATAACAACGTTATAATGTCATTGTTATGCATTTCGGTAGTGGTACATATATTTAAAAGATTACTTTAGGTTTTCTAGACTATTAACCTCATCTATATCTTTATTATTTTATTATTATTATCTTTTGGAGGGGGTTGCTTAAAATTTTTGCTTTGTTATTGGTTTTATTGACGTCGTTTATAAAATGATATTTAATTTATTTTTATTTATTTATTTGCATATTTATATTTTTAAATTTTATACTTCAAATTTGGGGTAGTACACTCTCAAGGCATCACCAGGTTCAATTTCTTTAACACACGTAAACACACACTCAAAGTTATATACACACACACACACACACACAAACATATATATATATATGTATATGTATATATATATATATATATA
>NC_068999.1:10444494-10446411 GCF_001194135.2 Octopus bimaculoides | reverse complement strand
TAGTTTCCGTCTACCAAATCAACTCATAAGGCTTTGGTCGGCCCGAGGCTATAGTAGAAGACAGTTACCAAAGATAGATAGATAGATAGATAGATAGATAGATAGACAGATAGATAGATAGATAGATAGATAGATAGATAGATAGATAGATAAGGAGATTGAAAGACACGTTGCCTGAAAGATAGACATAGAGAGTAAGAGAGAGAGGGGATGGAGGCAGCGAATGAGAGAGAGAAAATGTGCTAGATATTGATATATAACTCTACTGATATACCTAAAAGTTATACGAAATGACAGTTCAACGAAAAAATTAATAAATAAAAATATGAGTGTAATATGAACATAAACGACGAATAAGTAATGTTTACTGAGTACTTTCCAGTTGGTTTGGCCCAGTACACGCGAAGTCTAAGACATATATACGTGTGACTTTGGGAGGGAGGGTTTTTTCGAGCTGTCCCAAGGCCATTAGCCTCGTTTGTGTAATGAAATACCTTGCGGCGCACCAGGTGTTTTAATTTTGTCTCTTACATCAAATAAAAAGATTGAGTGATTGTACACGCGCGCGAACACACAGACATGCATACACATAGAGAGACAGACACGGGCACATGCGCACACACACATACATGCATACAGAGAGAGAGAGAGAGAGACTCGCGCACACAGAAACGCACACACACATGTATACACTTATAAATACATGTACATATACACACATACACATACACGTGCACATATATATGTTCGGCTTTATAAAGGTATCTATATATACATAAACACGCGTATCTATTTTTGTATATGTATGAATTCATAAAAAAAATATGTATAGAAATGTAACATATATGTATGTGTGTGTGTGTGTGTGTGTTTGTATGGATAAAGAAAGAAAGAGAGAGAGAGTGTGTGAGAGAGAGAGTGTGAGAGAAAGAGTGAGAGAGAGTGAGAGAGAGAGGGAGAGAGAGAGAGAGGGGGGATACACACATCGTAAGACGAGCAGAAAATCAGATAAACACACAGATAGATAGATCGACAGATGTACAGATTTGTATGTTTTATCTATTTATTTTCATGTATATAGTTGCATATCTAGACATGCTCATATATATTTAAATGATAAACTTTTGGAAAGTTTTACAGATTTTTACAGTTCCAGTGATGGACTGGATCTGTAGTCTTCGAATTACGTTTCTCCTTTCTGGTATAGAGAAGCCTAATTTCTCACGATTGGTATTTAAGCAAGGTGTTACATATCCCCGGCTCCCAATAATCACAGGTATAAACCTGAAATTGTAATCTGGATAGCGTAACAGCAGATTTCTCAATAGTTCAGCATAAGTGTTCTCTTTTTCACTCATCTTCACCTATATGTTAACATCCGCTGGGCAGCTAGTTTCCACAACTGTTCACAGTTTCTCTTTCTATCCTAAATCATTATATCCGATCTGTTTTGCTTACATTTTATTGAGGTCTTAACTGGGACATTCCACCAGTATTCCTTATTATTATGATAAATGGCTATGGTTTCTACCATATTGAGTTTTTTTTTTTAATTTCTTTGTCCTCGGGATAATCCTTCCGACGGATTTTATTATAGAGTGTACTAGCTACGACGTCATGTATCACCAGTAAATATTAACGTGATGACATTTTCGGACAACTGCTTATGATATGGGTGATATCTTCAAAGAGGTGCCCCAGCACGGTCACAGTCCAATTACTGAAACAAATAAAAGAGAACATATATATATATCTGCCGAGGGAACAGGGGCTTGTTTTAGCATATGCATATACACAAACTCACATGCAAATTAGACACACATACGCAGTCGTAGAATGAAGTCAGAAAACTGAATGCATTTTAAAAAGTTTAACGTTTAATAAGGTAAAGAAAGCTACTGAAATGTTATCGTGCTG
>NC_068999.1:10443386-10444237 GCF_001194135.2 Octopus bimaculoides | reverse complement strand
AGAAGAAGAAGAAGAAGAAGAAGAAGAAGAAGAAGAAGAAGAAGAAGAAGAAGAAGAAGAAGAAGAAGAAGAAGAAGAAGAAGAAGAAGAAGAAGAAGAAGAAGAAGAAGAAGAAGAACGTATTTGTCACATGTTGAGTTCAAAGTGAAACCTGCTTCAGTAAATTCAGATAGAATTATATACATCGTGTAAAAATAATAAATATATCAATAAATAAAATAAATAATAAAATAAATATACAAATATGAGAATAAAAAAAAGATAAATAAATAAATGAATAAATAAAATCGCAGCATATTTCAAACAACATGTGATTAATTTTTTTGCTTAAACTTGGTGAGCGAATTACCTTAGTTTTAACTCGCCTGACTACATTATATTCCATGCTTGACCCCAATCAGAAAAAGGTCAAGCTCAAAAAAAAAAAAAAAGAGATGCCGAATACTCTTCAAAACCAACCCGGTGAGAAGCTCAAGTGTCAAGTAGATTGAAACAAATTATTGCCTTAGTATACAATACACCTGATCAAAAGGACGAACGAAGGACTGACTAAGGAACGAGATAAAGCATACCATCGAAACATGCAGACGCACAACTTACTTTCTGTGTCCGTTTTTTTTTTTTGTCGCATAGGCTTTCATTTTTCATTTTTATATATTTCATTTATTTATATATTTATTTATCTTTTTAATTTTTCAAGCAGATCAAAGACGGGCTGTGTAAAGAATGTGTATATATATATATATATATATATATATATATTTATATATATGTATGTATGTATGTATGTATGTATGTATGTATGTATGTATGTATGCATGCATGCATACATGTATGTATGTATGTATGTA
>NC_068999.1:10441028-10443040 GCF_001194135.2 Octopus bimaculoides | reverse complement strand
TATATATAATACAAATAATGTGTGAGTATATGCATATATACGTACATGTATGTACATACCTACATCTACATGTATATATAGATGCATATCTGGGTACAGGATGTCACAAAAAAAAACGAGGACAAAATGGTAAACAACATAAACAGAGCGCAGAAAACACACAGGCAACATAGAGAACATTTTCTTCATCAGCTGCCACCATTCTCAAACTAAGCGTTTAGGTTTAATGGACCATTCCGAAAAAGTGACCATTCCGAAATATTTCAACGCACGCACGCACACAATAACACACACACATATGTATATGGAAATCTCATTTTCTTGACTCAGTAGCTATTGTAAGAGAAGTGGAAGCCTAATTGGGGTATACGGCATGTAGAACGTTGCCAGCATCTCACATCTCTCCCATATGGAGAAGACCAGCAACGGGACAAAATAGTGTGTTAGTTGAGTGTATGTGTAACGATAACCAGAAATTGCAACTAGGCATCGATGTGTAGAACCTGCCTGAGCAGTCTCACTTGGAATATCAGTTCGAGGACGAAGGGCAGTTTCCCAAAATCCTTGGTATTGTTGTGTAACCGGAAAGGAAGTCATAACTTGCTCTAATCGCATAGTGGCGGAAACGACGGAAACACTCGAGTGTGCGCAGAGAGTCTACCTCTCCCTGCACCATACAGAGCAGTTTAAATGCTTTGACGATATATCGGTTTGTGTGAAAGAACTGCTGGCACAGGAAAAGTCTGGATTTCGGGTGATCACCTAGCGAGAGAAAGGTGGGTGATGCGCCAAATGACTTGCAGACAAGTGGTTTCTGCTCGGTTTTTGATATTGAAGGGAGTTGCGTGATGGTCTCGTTTGTAAGACATGGGAACATGCATTTCTCCAATTTCTTCAACGACCACTTGAATAAGAACACGAGAATAGAAAGTGCTGATTTCCGTTTTTATTTCTTTAATCGCATGATAGTGCCAAAAGAACGTGAGTCTGAATGAGCCTAACCTAAGAATAAGTTTCTATTAAGATGAAAGATTTTCAGGAAAGGTACACTTAGCAGCAAAGAAACCTGAGCCTTTTTCTGTGGGGCATCCATCGAATTACTTTAACGGAATTGCCTCAATTCCCACTGCTGGGCAATGTTTTCTGTTTGATTTTCCTACAGAAGGTATTCTTATGTTTTGTATCATATCCTATGTTATATCATTTATTTTGCATAATACTTTCACCACTGTAGCCCACATGTATTGCATTCTGTGCTTTATTGAGAGGTTTTTATATTCTCTTCAATAACTTGAGCCCTTGTGGCCAATATCAGGAATGATTGCTGTTGTTGTTGTTATTAATAGTAGCAGCAGCAACAACAGCTGTGACACTAGCACTAGTATTATTATTATTATTAATATTATTATTATTATTATTATTATTATTATTATTATTATTATTATTATTATTATTACTATCAGTAGTAGAAGTAGTAGTAGTAGTAGTAGTAGTAGTAGTAGTAGTAGTAGTAGTAGTAGTAGTAGTAGTAGCGACAGCAGCCGTAGTAGTAGTAATAGTAGTGTAGTGGTAGCAGTAGCAGCACCAGCAACAGCACCAGCAGCAATAACATTAGTAGTAGTAGTAGTAGTAGTAGTAGTAGTAGTAGTAGTAGTAGTAGTAGTAGTAGTAGCAGCAGCAGTAGTAGTATAGTCTCCAACCTTTTCTTCACCCTATATTTCCTACAATGTAATATAACTAATGAGAGGAAAATATAATATTAGAAAACTGTTGACGACCCGAAATATTCTCTTAGATTAATTAGAGCATGAAAATAATCAGCATGTGTACGTATACTTGTATCAGTGTGGGTGTGTAGAATAGCGTGTGTGGGCGTGTGTGTGCTAGGTTATTCATGACTATTCAGGCACACATAATTATATAAATATATGTATATCTATATATGTGTGTGTGTATATATCTCTATCTATCTATCTATCTATCTATCTATATATCTATCTATCTATATATAT
>NC_068999.1:10440182-10440996 GCF_001194135.2 Octopus bimaculoides | reverse complement strand
TATATATATATATATATATATATATATGTATATATATATATATTTAATTATGTAGCTATATGTGGATACGCCGTGTGTAATATATAAACTATATATAAACTGTATACATGCATATATTGATACAGGACGTCACCAACGCTACAAACAACATGAAATACGTAAACCACGAGAAGAAATGGAGAACAGGACAAGTAAACACAGAGAAAGGACACTTCATCAGTTGTCGGCTGTCGAAATGAGGAGTAGATACTCCTCATTTCGAGCACTCAACTTCAATATGAGTCTTCAAAGACAGTTGCTCTCATAAATCCTAAAATTAAATTTAGGATTTATGGAAGGTCAAATTTGGGAGCTAAAACATGGGAGTGCAGACATACAAAGAAACCAAACGAAACCAAACATGGAGAGTCATTAGACTACAGTGACAGAAAAATAGTGAACGGTGTGAGAAATTATTTTTTGAAAAGAGAAAATATATGAGAGAGAAAAAATGTCCGCCCTTTTGAGCGTCCGTGCAGAAAAAGAAAAATGGTAACGTGAGGAAAAGAAAGAAGTACGATGATCACGTGAGAGCAACGAGAGAGAGAGAGAGAGAACGATAAAGAGAGAGATCAAAGGAGAGACATATAGAAAGAGAGAAGTGGGCAGATACAAAATAGAGGGGGGGGAGGGAAATAGAGAAGGGTGGAGGAAGAAAAGAGTATAGAGAAGAGAGTCACATCAAAAATGTGAAGTAAACTTACTTCGAAATGGATGCCTGGCGTTCAATCAAATAAAAGATATGAAATAATATATAGTATATATATATACATAT
>NC_068999.1:10437617-10439886 GCF_001194135.2 Octopus bimaculoides | reverse complement strand
AGATAGATAGATAGATAGATAGATAGATAGATACATGTATACACACACACACACACACACACACACATATATATATATATATATATATGTGTAATAGAAATATGTTTCAAAGAGAAAATAGAAACCGCACATGGAAAAGATATGGGGAAAGTAAGAAGAAAACAGCGAAAATGCACATTGGATATCAAAAAAATAAAGGCTTTTTTATGAAAAATAACGAAAAATATATACAATTAGATGAACTGAGGTAGATAGATAGATAGATGGATAGATAGATAGATAGATAGATAGATAGATAGATAGATAGATAGATAGATAGATAGATAGATAGATAGATAGAGAGAGAGAGAGAGAGAGAGAGAGAGAGATTTAATTGTAACAGAATGACCTGTTGTGAAAAACAATGTGTATAAGACAATAGACATTAGTGAGTAGTATATCAAGCGAGAGAAAATGTATTCCCCAGAAGATTGATATTTCTGCGCTGGTATACATCTTATACCTATCTGGTAGAGTGTGAAACTATAAAAATAGATAAAAACACAAACGTGTACAAGCAATGCAATATGAACTGAGCCATCGAATGACACGAGGTTAGATAATAAAATGAAAAACAAAACCAATAATGTCATATCTGCCAGTCTCATCGTCTTAACTATTTGCTAGATCATGCATACTGATGCCTGAGAAAGTAGACTGAAATCCGATTCGTGGTGAACTGTCGAGATATGTATCTCGATAGACAACATAAAAAAGGGATTTAGAGACTCTTAAATATAAATTAGTGCATAGAAATGACAATTATAAAATACTCGAAACACATAAAAGGACTAATTTTTTAAGCCACTTCTACAAATCGAAAGCACTGATCAAAATATATAAAGGTAATATATCGGAAATATTTGCCATTGTCTTTGAAATTCTTCCCTGTATATATATATATATTTATTAGCAACACAGGGCTCAACAAAGATGGGACAAATACAATGAAGAGCTTTTCTTTTTGGGAGGGGGAAGGGAAAAAAAGTAGGGGGGTGTCGATCAAAAGGGATCATAAGAAGGAAAAAAGGGGGCAGTTCGATCAAAAGGTATCGAGAAAATAAAAAGGGGGGATCAATAGGGATCGTGTATCACAGTAATGTTGTCGTGTAAAAAGAGGGGAGGACAGTTTAGGTTTAGCCGTGGAAAGAAAAGCCTACGGAAAAGACCACGGTAACCTTGGTCAATGTTGTCATTTTTATTGAAGGAACTATAACAGTAAGTGACTCTCTTTTGCCTTTTTGTCTTTTTTTTTAGGGGGGGTGGGGGTCTGCTTACTCCTTTATAGTGTTATGCTCAAGGTGGCTCCGTCATTCGTGATATATGCACGCAATTAAAAATTATATTTAATGATTAGAGTGCAAGAGTATAAGAGGTTTGCCAGGAAATCTCGGACTTCTAAATCTCGGATCGTTAGCCTCCATGCAGTCTGACGAAACATTGTAGTTACATTTATCACACTTCCTATCTATATATATATATGTGTGTCAAATACAAATCTAAAATACAAATGGGCCAAAAAGAAGAAAGGCCAAGAGGGACTAAAGTCATGTATATGAATAATGCAAACCAATACAGATATATCAAATCCCATACAACTTACGTTCTTGATTTATTAAAGTTACCGCCGCCTGAAAAGTATGTATCACAGTTATCAAATGACAAATGGTGCACGCACAAACACACACACTCACACGCAAAACACACACACACACACACACACACACACAGAGGCACACACTGAAATGCGCACATATATGCATATATAGTATTCGGGATATCAAGACACACATCAGTGAGAGTCAAAGGCTCAAGTAAACGCATGACTACGTACATGTATGCTAGTCTGTGTGTGTGTGTGTGTGTGTGTGTGTGTGTGTGTGCGCGCCTCACTGTGTATGTGTGTGTTTTTGTGAATGTGTGTGGGTGCATTGGTTCATTCGTTTTCTGTGTGCACACGTTTGTTAATCAGCGAAGACGTGTGAAAATCACACGGTAAAGTTATATTGAAACGTTCATAATATACAAATGGAAGATTAACATACTCATCACACAGCATATATGTATATGTGTATAACCAATGAAATGTGTAAAAGTATGTGTATGCATAAACATGTACTAATTTGCTTTTACTCACACATATATACACATAAATAGGAACACACTCACATAAAACAACACATATAGAATTATGTATGCGTATATATATATACATATATATATATATATA
>NC_068999.1:10431551-10432197 GCF_001194135.2 Octopus bimaculoides | reverse complement strand
ACACACACACACACACATATACGTGCATGAAATGCAAACTTATATACGGAGAGAAATAGGTTGATAGATAGATTGATACATAGGCAAAAAGACTGACAGATGTATAGATAGAAAGATAGATAGATAGATGGATTGATAGAGAGATAGATAGATATACAGACAGACAGACAGACAGACAGACAGACAGACAGATAGAGAGACAGATAGATAGATAGATAGATAGACAGACAGACAGACATACAGACAGACAGACAGATAGACAGACAGACATACAGATAGATAGAGAGATAGAGAGATAGATAGATAGATAGACCTGAATGTGCGCACGTGTACGTATTCCAAAATTAAGTTTGCTGTAGGAAATAGGGTGAAATATGAGATATTTAATTGGTCAAGAAGTCGTGGTAGCTAAAGTATTGACATCATTTTAGCTATATATAGATAAATTTACTTACCTGAGTTACATGTTTACAATGTGAGTTATTTCTGAAAAATTTCCTTGCCAGATAATGCACCAGAGGAGGTTTTGCAAGAAGCTCCATTTTTAGAATGGATAGTTAAACACCCAAGCGCATACACAGATACATGCGTGTGTACATATGTATATGCAGGTATGTATGTACCTGCACGCACATGCATATATATA
>NC_068999.1:10429815-10431418 GCF_001194135.2 Octopus bimaculoides | reverse complement strand
TATATATATATGAATATACGCATGCTGACTAGAGAGAATAACTTTTGATTGTTTGATGACTATAATTATCGCGTCCACTTATCAGCTTTTTAAGTTTCTGGTTAATCTGCGATCATACTTAGCTCTTTAGGATTTAAACCACCCATATCAGGTCCAAAGAGCCCACCTGTTTATGTGCAAATCGGCTGGCCAGATCTGACCTTTCACATATAACCTACAATGTTCTTTTGAAAATAATCTATCACATCTTTGCAATTCCGAAGTTACAAGGAAATGCATGAAGTGGCTGTGCGGTAAGAAGGTTGCTTCCCAACCACATGGTTCCAGGTTCAGTCACGCTGCGGAGCCCCTTGAGCAAGTGTCTTCTACTATAGTCTCGGGCTAACCAAAGCCTTGTGAGTGAATTTGGTAGACGGAAACTGAAAGAAGGCTGTCGCATATATATATATATATTACGTCCCCGAAAGCCAGCTTTTGCCAAATACCTACCAACGCAAATGGCTCTCTGTAATAAACAATAGTACTGCGATGAACAACATTAAACTTCCTATATACCACTTAGAACACCTACACTTTCAGCGGCCGATCAACCAAGAGCTCAACTTAGAACTTTCCAGACTTAGGCAGTCTGTTTTTAGTACATTACTGAAGCTTAATAAGGTACTCTCTAACCTCTCCAGAATTTGAACTCAGAACGTAACAGCAGCATTTTGCCCGGCGTGCTAAGGATTCTGTCCGCTTGCTGCCTTCAGCAGTGATAAATATTCCAAACAATCTATGTTTTATGTATGAGTTTCATTCTTTAAATGCTTATTTTAATCAACATCGTGGTACTCCGTTGGTTACGACGACGAGGGCTGCAGTTGATCCGATCAACGGAACAGCCTGCTCGTGAAATTGACGTGCTGGTAGCTGAGCATTCCATATACACATGTACCCTTAAAATAGATCTCGGGGAGATTCAGCGTGACACAAAGTGTGACAACGCTGGCCCTTTGAAATACAGGTACAACAGAAACGGCAAGAAAGAGTGGAAGAAAATTGTGGTGAAAAAGTACGGCAGGGTTCGCCACCACCCCTTGCCGGAGCCTCGTGGAGTTTTAGGTGTTTTCTCTCAATAAACACTCACAACTCCCGGTCTAGGAATCGAAATCGCGATCCTATGGCCGTGAGTCTACTGCCCTAACCACTGGGCCATTGCGCCTCTACTTAATCAACATAGATATAATAAAAAATCCAATGCGCCGACTACCTGTTGAGTCATTGTGCATTTTACGTGATTGAATATTTCGCTAAGATAATCTGAAATTGTACTGCTAAGCCTCATACGTCTCTACTTTCACTACCGACATTCCTAGATAATTTTATATAGTTCTGTACATACGTGCATGCATATAAACAAACATAAAATAACAGTGATATAGGCATGATAACGTACATACTTGCATGCATGTGCGTATGTGTAAGTGTGCGTGCGTGCGATTGTTTGTATTGTGCGGGTGTTTATATAGGCGTACGTGCTTGCACACACACACACATCTACATATATATACAGAGACATATATATATATATGTGCTTGCATGTATGTATTTATATATATAT
>NC_068999.1:10426872-10429159 GCF_001194135.2 Octopus bimaculoides | reverse complement strand
TGTGTGTGTGTGTGTGTGTGTGTGTGTATATGCGTACATGCATTTATGTATGCATGTATAAAACACCTGAAGTAATCGGAATTAAAATATCCACATCCGGAGTCATACAAACAAGGCAAGACTTGTGAGAGATTGCGTTAAGTCGCTCAAGTGACTCGTTAACTGAGAGAGCCCAGTAGGTAATCTATATTCTCGTCTACGACTTCTTCAGTCTCATGTTACACAGCGTAAATTTACTACAGCTTTTACTCGACTGACACCTGGTGTAAAAATACATCTCACTTTTGATTTCAAACTCACAAACATCCGACTATTCTTTACTTCTCGTTCTATGTTTACTTGGCACACTTCTCACACTAACATTATATTATCAATATCTCTGTTCCTTTCTATAAATGTGTGTTTGCCACTCTAGAAATGGAAGACGATTATATATATATATATATATATATATATATATATATATATATACGTAGATTTAAGTTTCGGTGAACCAGTTGTTTAAATTTATTGTCATCATAGATTCTAAGCAGACATTGCTCCTGTTCAGATCCAAAGCAGTACCATATAATTGTCTTATGAGGGCAGTTATTCCATTTACGACTCTACCGTTGTTTTTATGAAGATTATGTGTCCAATTTTTAAAAGCGATTTATGTGTGTGTGTGTATTACTTAACGTTAATATCATGACTTCTACCCATAATTCCATATAAAGCATCTTCAAATATGCTGGTAGCTGCTGTTGTCTTTTTTTTTTTTTTTTTTTTCCAGATCAGCTCCGAACAAGTTCGTTCATCAAATGTTTTCAAAGTCATGAACATCACCTGTAAACGATGTTCCACTCCATGCAATGCACTTACTATACTTCCCGAAAGGCCTGAGAAATTAAGAGGGCATCAAGAAGCTCGGAAAGTCATGGCGATTGTATTTTTGGAAGAGAAGTATACCATTATACCTTTTCTTACTGGAACATGTTTGTACTATCAACAACGAGCGTTTCATCAAGAAACTATCTGGAAAAAGAAAGCGGATGAGAGTCTGAAAAAGATCTACATTCACCGTGACAATGCAATGGCCACATACATCTTTGGTATCAAAGCAATCATTCGTAAAATTGCGGCGTTTAACTATTACCGATCCGTAGCAGGACTCGAATGAGGCATCCTCTTACTACAACCTGCTTGATCCAAGCGAAAGAGCAACGTGTGTGATTGAGACTTTATTCAATAGCTCATCAATACGCAGGAAGTGTTACCTAGTATTACATGCAATTTCCAAACCCTACGTCAGTTATGTAATAAATAAAGAAAGAAAGAAAGAAAGAAAGAATAAATAGGCGTAGGTGTGGTTCTGTGGTAAGACGTTTGCTTCCCAACCACATGGTACAGGGTTCAGTCTCACTGCGTGGCACCTTGGCCAATTGTATTCTACTATATATAGCCTTGGATAGACCAAAGTCTTGTGAGTTGGTAGTGGATAGGTGTGTGCGTGTGTATGTTGTGTTTATGAATGTGTGTTTACGTGTGTATGTGTGTAAGTGTATGTGCTTGTGTGTGTATGTGTGTTTGTGTGTTATGGGTGGGTCTCTCACTGTGTCAGTGTTTGTCCGCCCACCAAAGCTTGATAAGCTTTGTCGATGTACTGACGTCCCCGTAACTTAGCAGTTCGGCAAAGTATATGCATAGAATAAGTATTAAGTTTAAAAAAGTGTCCAGGGATCGATTCACTCGACTAAAATTATTGAAGTCGGTGCCCCAGCTGCAGTCAAGTCACTGAAGCAAATAAAAGATTAATAGACTTATAGCTACTTCTGCACTATCAGGATAGATCCTATAGTTACGTGTGGGAGTTTGTGCGTGTGTATGTTTGTGTGTGTGTAGAGAGAGAGATGGGGGAGGGAGGGAACGAGAGAAATACAGAGAAACAGACAGATATAGGTTTACGTACACTAATACATATTCGTCCTTAGTCGGAAGACACCTGTTGTTATGTCCTGTTAATTACATTTGTATTTGTGTAACATTTCTCTGTTTTTTTCCGTCCTTGTTTTCGTATACATTTGCTGCTTTCTTCCAAGGAATCTAATGCTCTTAGCTTAGTTTTTCCTTGGGGCTGGCTAGATTGGAGCAATCTCGAGTGTAACTAGCCGAAATTACAAAGATAATCTAGAACTCGACTGAGGATAGAAAACTCCGAATGACCCATCCTTGTTTTCCTTGTATTGTTTGTCTGGATGTTTTGTTGTCCCTTTTTTTCTATCACCTAACTGTCTGGATGTTTTGCCTG
>NC_068999.1:10426078-10426757 GCF_001194135.2 Octopus bimaculoides | reverse complement strand
TATATATATATATATATATATATATATATATATATATATATATATATATATATATGTGTGTGTTGCCTAGATATTAGTATTAAGTCTGTGTCAATAAAGACCGAAAACTAAGTTATACCACATACACACGCATACACACACACACACAAACTAAAGCACTCACAGACATATACTTATGCATTTATGAAAGGAATACCTGTTTTTGAAATAGATATAGATTCAGTACAAGTTAATGGCAAGTGAGTTCTCTCTCTGTTGGGTGCCATTCGATAGCTAATTATAATGGAATTAAATGATTCATTCTTAAAAGCTGTTTACGGGAGTGGCTGAGCAAGGATTAGTGAAGGTTTTGTTGCTGGGTGCCACTGATTCCCTATATCCGGCTTCTGATTAAAAGTGACCACATTTATCTATCTATTTATCTATCAATTTATCTAACTATCTATCTATCTATATATGTAACCTCGTGGGCATCGGTACCATTTTCCTCTTTCTCCGTTCTTCCATTCTCCGAACTTTCCATCTTTCCGACGAAGGGCTACGCCCGAAACGTCATACACTCTCTCTTTCCTTTCCTGAGCGTCCAATAATACTATCCATATCACGTCCTCACTTTGTTGTTTTTTTTGTTTTTTTGTTATTGTTTTTTTTAACTATATATATATATATATATATATAT
>NC_068999.1:10420997-10425907 GCF_001194135.2 Octopus bimaculoides | reverse complement strand
ATATATTTATTTATTTATCTGTCTGTCAATCTATTTAGCTATCTGTCTGTCTACCTATCTATATATCAATTTATCTGTCTGTCTGTCTGTCTATCTATCTATCTATCTATCTATCTATCTATCTATCTATCTATCTATCTATCTATCTATCTATCTATCTACCTATTTGTGTATCTATCTGATTATGTGTATATTTATCTATCTATGAGGTGTTATCAAACATTTCCCAGAGTAGATCTCTAGTGCGCCAACAGATGTTGCGTGCGTATTGAGAGCAAGCAGTTACTTTCATGAGGCTGTATGTCTAGTGACGTCGCTGTGTTTTCTTCGCAAGCTGTGAAATTTGGGATTTTGCGTTCACGTGTATGCTGTAGTCTGAGATTTTTGTCATGAAGAGGCAGTTCGAATAAAGAGCCAATGTGGAATATCGCACTGAATTTAAGAGGTCTGCTACGGAGACATCTTCGCATGCTTCGGCAGAGTCGCAGCTCAGTCAAGAGCATGCTCGTCGTTTCTTTCGACATCTGCAGGATTGTGCATCAGGAATTCGTCCCTTAGGGACTGACCGTCAATCGAGGTTTTCTACTGCGATTTATGAAGCGTTTGAACGAGGGCGTTCAACGAAAGCGATCGGGTCTGTGGACGGCGAAGTATTGTAGTCTTCACAACAACAATGCACCCTGTCCTCGAGCTCTCCTCTCTTATGAGTTTCTCGCCAAAATCAACATGCTGTCGCTTCTGCATCCACCATATTAGCCAGATTTAGCATCTGAGGGTTTCCATCTCTTCCCCAAGATGAAAATGCAGCTCAAAGATCGCCTTTTTATCACCATTGTCGAGACCCAGCGCGCATCGCTGAAAGCCTTTGATTCGCTTACGGACAACAACTCCTAGACCGGATTCTAAAAGTAGTAGGAACGCTGGAACCACCTTATAGCTGCGCAAGGTGACTATTTCGAAGAAGATGATAGTAGATATCACAATTTAGTTTAAAGTTTGAAAATTACAATGTAATTTCTAAGAAACGATAAATGTATTAAATAGTTTACTTGTCATAATGTAACGAACACAAAGTATTGCATACTGAATACATGAAACAATATATGTATATGTGTCATGTATGTGTGCGTGACACTTAATCACAGATATTAATACATATGTAATCATACGCACTCTTGCTATACATTGCCCCTCTCTGTTTTAGGCGAGTGCATTTGTACCTACAAAATATGTTCGGATGTATATAAATTCAGTTCTTTTGATAATATTTTTATTAATTTTCGCTTTTTGTTTCAGAATACTTAGACTATTGTTTCCAACGAACCCTCACAATAGCATGTATTAGCAGTACAATACATTCTCTGTGTACGCTAGTATTTGATGTAGTAATTACGTCAAAAGTCTACACATTTTTTAGACATCTAAAATTTGTAATCTAGAGGTTCTTTCTTTTGTGTTATATAAATAATTGTTTCTATGGTAAGCAGAAGTCCGAACATTTAGGTACGGTTTCGTCAATACTATGGAAGCAGAAGGCGGCAAACTGGCAGAAACGTCAGCAACGCTGGGCGAAAAGTTTATTTTGTTTAAACGCTTTTCCGCTGCTGTACTTCGTTGAGTCTCTTTAATGCTTAAGGTGTCAAAACACACCGCATACTTCAAAACCACACGGAACGAATCATCTCGAATTTGAACGAAAATGGCAGATATCGATATTTTATTGTCTTTAGAGCTTATCGGTACCATATACTCGAGCCAACTTTGGAGTGAATTTCTAATCGTTTCTCTGAGGTATATACAGATAACATAAAACTTATCCGTTTTTAAGATTCGGACAATGATGCGTTGGAAGTGTGGTAGGTGAGTGGAAATGGGAGATGGGTAAGGGTGCGAGGAGAAAGAGCAGAGACACGGTTGACAGATCGCAGAAGTAAAACAAAATTAAATCTTGATTTCGAAGCAGGTTTGATTTTCATATAAGGCCAGCAAGTTCGGTGGTTTGGACAGTAGATGTAATTGACTGGTACTGATTTTATCGATCAAAAAGGACGAAAGGTAAAGTCGACCTTTCCAGAATTTGAACTCAGAAGGAAAAGACGGACGAAAGACCGCTAAGAATTTTGTCCAGTGTGCTAGCGATTCTGCCAGCTCGCATGGTTTCGTATTTTGTCAGAAGGCCAGCAAATTCGGGGATAAGTCAATTACATTAACCTCCGTGCTCAACTGGTATTTATTATATGGACCCGAAATGATGAAAGTCAAACGGCCTTCGGCGGAATATGAACTCAGGACGTAAAGCCGGACGAAATATCGTTAAGCATTTTGCCCGGTGTGCTAACAATTCCGACAGCTCAGACCCCCTATCGAAGCAGCAGTAATAATATGTTATACTAAAAGCACAAGGCCTAAAATTTTGGGGTAGAGGACTGATGAATTATAACGACCCCTGTGCTCAACTGGTTCTTACTTAATGGACGGCGATTGGATGAAAAGCAAAGTCGACAGAAGAAATGCCGCTAAGCATTTAGTCTGGCGTGTTTAAGATTCTTACTGTTTAGACCCTTTGTTGAAAGGGCTGGAAACATTATTCATGTCGCATACTTGATATATTTAGTTTCTTTAAATGCTCTTCGGCTCCCGTATTTCGTCCACGACAGGTTCCTTTAAGACACAAGTTCTTAAAGAAAACTATATACCTCAAAACCAAGAGACTTTGATTTCTAATCAAAGATAGTGATCCGAGTATGCTTTTAATATTCATTAAAATGGAGAATTATAAGGAACCGTGTAATTTACTAGTATCTATTTTTCTGACTCTCCAAACAATAAAAAAATTGAAAGCATTGTTGAGCCAAGTGGGATTTCAAATCATAACATAAAAAGATATATGATTATATACCTTAAGTTATGCTTAAATTTTCAAAATTTTCCATTCTGTAATTTTATTAAATTATATATCCTTGCTTCGTGTGATTTTTAAAAATCCATTAATTTAGATTTTCAGCAAGTCTAAATGGGTTTTTGCTTACAAATTGAAAGAATAATTTTAGTTAATAGAAATTTTCCAATTCCCTATAATCCCTATACGTGACTCTATACTTGGGTAATGACTCCATTCGTTCATGAATGACCATGATATTGCACATAGAACGTTCCATTCCGAAGAACAAGTCTGGGCAAGGCTGTTCATGGAAGACCAGCAATCGCCCATGCATAAAACCTTCCACTGTCCATGCCACCGTTGTTATCCAACGGAGAGTCAAAGGCCAATATAGCTTGGCTCCAGTGACGTCGCTACTCACTTTTACAACCGAGTGAACTGGAGCAACGTGAAATAAAGTGTCTTGCTCAAGGACACAGCACACAGCTCAGTCCGGGAACCAATATGCCATACGCCTCCTACCAATTCTGGAATAGTAAACCACTTTAATCAAAAAGGTTAAATTTACTGAATGAAAAGGATCAGACGGATGCCGAGTAAACTATTTGTGAAATGTTCTTGGTGGTAAAAAGGTTCCGGACTGATTTCTGATTTAGGCACAATTCTAGTAATACTATTTCGCTGGTGCTTTGTTAAATTAAACCCAAAAGATTTCGACATTTGAACCAGTTCTTATTTAATTTGCGCTCAATTTCCGCGGATTGCTGTTTCTAACCAGCCCCTTAATTCTAAGTGAGAACTTTAAAAACATTTACAGCACAACTTTAAAGCTAACCTGTAAAATGGCCTGTGAGAGGATGTACGCTAGCAATGAATGAAACTCGAGGAGGACTAATTTCGACTCCTGCTTGAAGTTAATGGATTTTAACTTCATCTACTTATATTCCGAGGGAAGCCATTAATTGCGATTCAGTAGGTCCTTGACCCAACTTCCAAGCTATTCTACTTTCATTTTCTCTTTCACTCTCTCTCATTACTCTCGCTCTCAGACACTCTTTTTATCCGTCTCACTATCACTCTTAATTTTCTCTCTCTTTCTCCCTCTCATTTACTACTATATATGGCCTTTGATTTTCAACACCCCCCCACCATCATGCGAACACAAACGAAGTTAAAAAGTAAAATAGAAAAAAAGGAAAAAAAACACAAAATACGTAAAAAAAAAGAAACAAAACAAAACAAAACAAAACAACATAAACAAAGCAACGACGAAAAACCGAATATTAAATTGTAAAGATTATGTTAGCGACTCAATAGAACATATAATCCTTTCTTTGAAAACATTCTTTATTGAATCTCATCTGACTGAATTACAATTCTTGAATTCTTATACATACATACATACATACATACATGCATACATACACATGTATGTATATATATATATATATATATATAAATATATATACATATATATATATAAATATATTTATATATATAAATAAATATATACATATATAAATAAATATGCATATATGTATATATACACACACACACACACATATAAATATATATATATATATATATGTTGGATGGGGCAGGAGGTAAACAATTGTTTGTATATTATTTAATTATTTTCTTATTTTGCTTAATAATTATATTAATAATTTTATATAGACATTACAATTTATTGACAACTATATTATTATTGTTTTTTCTAATATAAATTGTTTTTTTTTTTAAAGAAATTATAAATAAATCTCAGAATTAAGGTTAAAGATTAATTATCTCATGGTTATAATTATTTTCAATTTTATAATGTTTGTTTATATTTATTGTAAGATTATTTTGCGCGTGTATGTATATAAGTATGTATGATCGTACGTTTTGGTTTTTATTTATATATGCACGAGTTTGTTTCTAAATGATTTTCCTCCTCATATAAAGTAATCATCCTTTTCAAACTAAGCAATATATCATTAGTGCTCTTATATAGATATACACACACACACACACACACACACACACA
>NC_068999.1:10418588-10420392 GCF_001194135.2 Octopus bimaculoides | reverse complement strand
ATATATATAGGGAGAATTTAGAAACAACGACAAACGAAGACAGGTGCTGTTGAAAACAAATAGATGTATTGGTATAACGCTCGGGAATTGAGAAAGCCTTTAACGTTTCGAGCCTACGCTCTTCTACAGAAAGGAACACGGAAAGAAACAATTACAGAAGCAAGGAGAGAAAAAAATTGTGTAGTGGTCAGCGATCTATCATATATACATATATACATGTAAGTAGTGCAGACAAGTGTGACTTCAAGTAACAGTTATATAAGTATAATCTATCTTAATATCCATGCACATACATGTGCGTATGTATATGCATACATGCGAAAACATACGAGCACGCACACAGGCACACACATACACTTATATGTATATATATATCAGTTGTACAAGAGTTTAAGCTACACCCTAAAAATAGGAGCGTTCGTTCCGGCGAACCCCAGCGCAATTGTTTCTGTGAAATTTCACTCGGCGTGCTTTGGTGTACATGTAGCTATGTAAGGAGATGCTGAGTTTCCAAGTTAGTTCGAAGCAATATTTACTGTCTCATACAATGCAATCATAAGTCTGTGGGATCGTACCTCTAAGAGCTTTTAATTAGGGGTTGAAGAAATTAATTTGAAATGGAAGTCACTTCTATACACGGTTTCAGACTAATATATTTATCTTTGGTAAATCTACTTGATACTGTTAGCCCTGACCTTGGCTTAATTTGAACTCAGAACGTAATGACGGACGAAATGTTGCTAAATGTGCTAAATGTTGCTAAACATTTAGCACAGCGGGCTAACGATTCTGCCTGCTCGCCTCCTTGGAATCGTGTATCATATTGATATAACTATTAGTATTTTGCAGCAAAATATGCTCTCACCTTGCAAGATTCATGTCTGGTATACTCTGGATTTAGTAATCTTGTCTGTACTCCAGACCACCGCGGTCAACTGATATTGTATAAATTTGCACTGAGGCAGGATGTGAAACTCGGCGGTAATATAATTTCAATATCCGCAAGTTGCTAGGATAGCAACAGACCGTTGCATTCACGTTTTTTATAGAAGCAAAGGTCTGTCTACTGGAGACACCAGTCCTATTTTTCAGCCTATACTGATGCTGCGCTGTTCGAATGATTATTCATCAGTGCCTCCCCTCTAGAGATACCGACTGGAAGAAAGTGGATAACTTGTAAGCCAAGGCAAAAGTTTGACAATCCTAGCATATTGGGATATAGACGATTTGACAGACAAATAGGTTATGGTTTGGAAACAGTAAGTGTGAAACATATAATCTCATAAAGGAGAAGAGAAGGATGCAGTTGAGATAGCTGAGATATGAAGTTGGCTAATGGGAACTGTGTATTGCTTGGGAGAAGTCTGTGGTTGGACGAACGATAGGATAGAAAGAACTTAGCTGATGGGAGCAAGCCAGAATCAGTTATCTGATTCGTTTCGTATAAGTCAGGATTGTTAGTATTGCAAAGCTAGAGAATTGGAGAATAGAGTGGTATTCGCGAATGTGGGAACGTCGGAACGATGAGGCACATACGCTCGAATTGTCTAGTAAGTCTAGAACAAAGATACAAGTGTTGGCAAAACTGAATACTCAGAACATTGGCTGATGCAGTGTCGGAGTGGGTGGAGCGAATTAACAACAGCGAAGCACTAGCAAAACTGAATACTCAGAACATTGGCTGATGCAGTGTCGGAGAGGGTGAAGCGAATTAACAACAGCGAAGCACTAGCAAAACTGAATACTCAGAACATTGGCTGATGCAGTGTCGGAGAGGGTGAAGCGAATTAACAACAGCGAAGCA
>NC_068999.1:10409462-10417980 GCF_001194135.2 Octopus bimaculoides | reverse complement strand
AGGGTGGAGCGAATTAACAACAGCGAAGCACTAGCAAAACTGAATACTCAGAACATTGGCTGATGCAGTGTCGGAGAGGGTGGAGCGAATTAACAACAGCGAAGCACTAGCAAAACTGAATACTCAGAACATTGGCTGATGCAGTGTCGGAGAGGGTGGAGCGAATTAACAACAGCGAAGCACTACCAGTATTGCAGCATGGGAAGATCGAAAGATTGCAGTTTCGATTCCTGGACCGAACGATGTGTTGTGTTGTTTAGCAAAACGCATAATTTCACGTGGCTGTCAAAATTTAATATTCATACGACAGACCAGCATCCCGTCCAGTTGGGAGGAAAATATACGCCACGGACTCGAGGAAACCAGCCTTATAAGCCTATGACTCATGTAGGCCTTTTGATCCTTGTTTGAATTTGGCACTCCATCACTTACAATGACAAGGATTCAAGTTGATCCGATCAACGGAAAAGCCTGCTCGTGAAATTTATATACAAGCGGCTGAGCAATCCCCAAGCACGTGTATCCATAACATAGATCTCAGGAAGATTCAGCGTGACACAGAATGTGGTGAGGCTGGTTTTGTTAGACACAGACACTACTCAAGTTTTCCAGCTGAGTGCACTGGAGCAATTTATAGTAAAGTATCTTGCTCACAGACACAACACGTCACCAGGAATTGAACTCACGGACTTACGATCGTGAGCCAAATACCGTAACCACCGTGTCACGCGCCTTTGAGATGTGTGTGTGTGTGTGTGTGTGTGTGTGTGTGTGTGTGTGTGTGTGTGTGTGTGTGTGTGTGTGTGTGTGTGTGTGTGTGTGTGTGTGTGTGTGACACTTGAAACTATTCATTATAACTAAGAGGGACAATAAAGCTTATTATAGATTGTGGCTTTCGAAATAATAAAATTCAGTTCTTTGTTGATAATGGTCTTCAATTCTAACAGATATACATATATATTCCATTGTAAAATATTGCTGGTGTCGTTATTGATTTTGTTTAAACAAGTGATGTCTCTCATAAAACAGACGCTAAGTCACGGAAAGAAATGGTGAGGCATCAGAAATTGGCACTAAATTTTATTCGAATCACTTTCTATTGCCTTAAACTAACCTTGATATATACAAAACAATATAAAAACGGGGCACGACTAGGACGCATTTCTTTACTAGCCTCTTTAGCCAGATTTGGCCTGCGGTTAAATATCAACATCATCATCAACAACAACAATAAGAGCCAGAAATACAAGATATTTTTCCGGGCATGCGGTTCTCAGTTACGTAAAGATCTGAAGCAATGTAAAGCGGATTTATTCGTGAAGCGAACCCGTATATCTTACATTTAGTTCCGACCAGGATCTCACATACAACCTGCGTGGTGCTGCTTCTTATCTTTCATATTCTACGTGTTTCAGTCATTAAACTGCGGTCATGCTGGAGCATAACCTTCAAGAACCAATAGTTGAATGAAGCGACCCCAGTACTTCGGTTTTAAAGCCTCGTATTTAATCTTTCGGTCTCTTTTACGCAACGGCTAAGTTACGGGGACGAAAGTACATCGTCACCGGTTGTCAAACAGTGGTAGGGACAAACAGACTCACACACACACACATACACACACATGCACACATACGACGGTCTTCTTTCAGTTTGCGTCTGCCTATTCCACTTACAGGACTTTGGTCAGTCCGAGGTTATGGCAGAAGACGCTTGACCAAAGTGCAGCGCAAGGGGACTGAACCCGGAACCATGTGGTTAGGAAGCAATCTTCTTATCACACAGCCACGCTTACGCCTAAATATATATTATCTGTAATAAAACTGCCACAAAAACAACTAAAATATTTGTACGATTGTTTCTAAGCAACTCAGTGGAAAATTGCTCAAACAGAATAATTCAAATGTTTGACATTGTCTCGCATCGGCCTTTTGTTCGCAACCAATGGCTTACTATCGCTAGTTTGTATTCAGGATGCAGAATGAATTGTAGTCGCTATTTTTGAACAATCAATGCAGATTGTTTCTCTCTTTTGTTATTTTTCATAAAAGATAATCACAAGTATGTTTAATTACATAAATATTTCATACATCTAAAATGACCTTTCCCTATTAGGCGACATTGGGACAAAAATTCAAACAAAACAAATTATGATATTTGTAAAAGACATAAAAAAATAATAATAAATTTATGAAAATGAATAAAATAAAATAAAATAAACGTCGTGTATAATCTTAGGAATTTTTGGTTTTTGTGATATATTAAGATTTGTTAAACAAGAGATGAGTTGCATCTCAGCATATTTACAGGGTTTGTGTTTAATAACTTCAAGGTTCATATTTCGTGTAGCACCTCGAACATTGCAGGGAAAAAACTTTGGCCGTGATAAACGATTGTAAATAATTGTTTCTAATATAGATTAAAAGACTGAAGTTTTAGGAGTGAGATCCAGTCGATAACATGTTGTCATTTATTTGATTGGCCCACTGAGGAATGAAACTTAAAGTTTACTTCCACACATGTAGTTCCTATTTAAGAGAGGTAGCAAAGGAAGTGGGCTGAACTCTCTGATTCAATGTATTCATCTAAAATAATAGAGATGTAGTGTATAAGTGGGGACAGTACATTTCTTTGTTAGAGTAAGAATTATGAAAAATAAATAAGGAGTGTTTCACAGCCTGTATAGCTGAATTGAATCCCTTGCTCTGACGTATCGGAAGAAAGTAATACGGAAACAACATTCATGTCAAAAAATATACGTATGAATTTTAAGTGAGACATTCAGTGATGAAGCTCTGAACATGTAAATTCTTGGTTGATATAGTTTACATTAAATCTTCACAGAGAGGACACAGTAATGATCATGTAACCAACAAATATAGGGCCTACTTTCATTAATGTTGCTTATGCGTCTCCACATCACGTGTTGGCCTAGGCATGACATTTTTTATGAAGACTAGCAGTCTCCCTTCTCTGCATATCGGATGTTTATCCAAGAGAAAGACCAATACGGCATGATACCACAGTTGTCACAGGTGTTACTGTCAGAATGCAAAAAGTCGAAACGGTTTCGCCTCCATCAGTCACGCCATTCCACCACTCTGAATTCGTGAAAGACAAAGATGAAATCAAGAGTTGTTACACATACTACAACGAGATTTATGCGATTACCTGAAGACTGCCAAGTCGCCACCAAATATGTCCAATGATATGAAACAGAAACGGATCTCATTAAGAGGTTGACTACTATTTTTAGGCTTTTCAGCTACATATGCTACAATACTCCTGGTGATATTCTTGATAACAGAGCACTTAAGCTTCGGCAAAAATACCAGATTTATAGTGCCGATTCTGCTGGGTAAGTGATCTGACTCTCAGGGTAAGTGATATGACTCTCTAAACTCAAATTCCGTCGAGGTTTACTTTATCTCTCCCTCTTTCGATGTTGATTACAATGTACCAATGAAAATCTAGCAGAACTGTTAGGATAGGTGAGAATTCATGCAATATCTACTGCATCTCTTTGTGTTCTGATACCAAGACCAATGCCGAAACTGGTGCCAAGTTGTATCTGAACAAATCTGAAGCCTTTCTTTCGGAAAGGAGATGTCTGTCTTGCTCAAGTCTATGAATACACGTGTAGATATATGGTCGAATTTGATCGACTGAGGCTCTAGTTAATCTCTAGAGGTTCTTGAGTTTGCAAACACCCTTCAGCTATATCCACGAAATCTACACCTTAATCAGACTCTGACAGCATTCAGGTGTCGACATTACGTATCACATTGCTGTTTTAATCAATGGTGATCGCTAATTGCTACGAAAGCATTTAAATATCACTGGGTCACGTCACTTAACCTGTGACAAATCGTCTCACATAAACCGACCAGCAAACCTCATTGTCGTCGCTTGATCCACTCGAAAACGTAGCTACATATCGCTCTAGTCACACTGTACTGTCCACATAGTACTCACGGACAGTCACGACTAGTATATTTTTGTTCATAGCTTTATCTCTATCATGGATTTCCCGGTGTTAAAACACGCACGAAAACAAACAGCGACAACAACAAGGATCAAAGGCAAAGTCGACCTCGGCGGAATTTGATCTCAGAACGTAAGGACAGGTGAAATACCGCTAATCATTTCGCCCGGCGTGCGAACGTTTCTTGTTTCTTTACTGCCCACAAGGGGCTACACACAGAGGGAACAAACAACGACAGACAAACGGATTAAGTCGATTATATCGACTCCAGTGCGTAACTGGTACTTTTTTAATCGACCCCGAAAGGATGAAAGGCAACGTCGACCTCGACGGAATTTGAACTCAGAACGTAGCGGCAGACGAAATACCGCTAAGCATTTCGCCCGGCATGCTAACGTTTCTGCCAGCTCGCCGCCTTAGCCGGAACAAATAATGCAACAAATATGTCCCATACTGAATGAATTGTGCCAATTTACCATGTATATGACTACAATAATTGTTTCTACCTTGGGGCAGTAATTCTAACGTGCTACAGTTAGACACTAACGTCTGTTTCAATACTTGACTGGCCCTTTCGTTTTTCTAACCCTAAAACATGAAAAGCAAATTAATCCCGGAGTGATTTAAACTCGCATGAATAGCCAGAAGAAATACCGTAACGCACATTTTTTGACGCTGTAGAAATTATCTCAACTCGACGCCATTCTTAAAGTGGTAATAATCATTGTTAATCTATATTGATCGTAAGGGCCCAAGATATTCAAAAGGTTAAGAAAAGACGAAGTATGTCACGAAAGTGGTGCTTACAATATACAAAATGAAACCAACAAATACGAAAAATACGACAAAAATATAGCAAAATATAAAAAAATATTCTTCCAGCAAAGAAAACTTACCCAACAGTATGGCCAACCTATTGACGTTTTCTGTGGGAAATCAAGAAAATGCCTGGATTATTTTCCATTTTTCAACACATAAGTGCAATTACAATAGTTCTTTATTAGCAAGGGAGGGCAATATATTCATAACAAACATTTATAAATACACAAACACTTATATACATACATCCTTACAAATATATATATATATAGATAGATAGATAGATAGATAGATAAATAGATACATACATACATACATACAATATGCGAAAATGTAAAAGGTAGGGAAGGTTTATGAAAATATGTGTGACAGGATAAAGACATATAAAAACGAGGTTGTTGTTTAGGTCGTCACACAAAGAAAGACGCTATGCTTTTGAATACAATCAGAACAAATATTATATAACAATATATAAACAATGAATAACACGAAATATGTAAAAGTACATAGGGAAATATTTAGGGTCAATCACCTTCACGCGAGTGAGAACTACACATTTTTTTGTTACCTCCTCCACCGCTACCACCGTGACCACCACCTCCGACACAGCCGCTGTCATTGCAGTCGTCGTCATCGTCATCGTTGTCTCATTAGTCTTCGCAGTTTTCTAGCATGTTTTTCTTTTTTTTAGTTTTGACTTTTTTCTGCGAAGATAACTTACTTTTTATTGCACCTGTCTCCTGCTTTCATTACATTCTCCTAGTGTTGCAGAAATTGATTAGTATCAGTGGTTGGGTGAGAATTATACTGCAGCCCGTTGGCTTCTAAACATCGAGAACTAAACAGATTCTCCGACTCAAGACGAAACTGAAATCAGAGCTGCGTCGGTGTAACAAGTCTAGCAATAATGAGATCTTCGCTATCTTCCAGGTTTCACTGGCGTTTATGGCTGTTAGTATAAAAATAGGTGATTTTAGCTGCAGATTTATCGTCTTAATGATTGTCTTCGATCTCCTTATTGCAGCTTGGAGCTATAGCCTCAAGAAATTACTGTCTACCACTCACTCCTTCTATATCTTTCTCCTTATTCTTGCTGGATATAGTCATACGCATGTTTCTCTTGGCTTTCTAGTTAGCACATTTGATTGAAGAGGAGGCAATCCTCACCTATAATACCACAACAAGCACCATTGCAGCAACCACCACCACTGCAATAACCACCACCAACAACCACCACAATTACCACAACAACCAAAATAAAGATTGCCTCTAACACCACATCACTAATTCCACTACCTCAACGAAGATTGCCACAGCCAAGCATTACAATATCATTTCTCTTCTAATGGTGTAACAAACACCTCTCCCTTATTTTGGGGCACAGGGACATCAGCTTTTTCTTCAACAGTGCTCGAATAAATTACTTGAGGAAGGGCAGAGGGGCTTAATGACACTATATTCCAATAGCACCTTCAGAGATTGGGTCTTGTCTTTATTGAACAAATACGAATCCTTATTCGAAATAAAACGTTTAAATTGCTATTTACTTCATCTAATAGTTTCGTTCGACCGCCAATGTGTAATTGTGAAATTGTTGCAGCAGCTGTTGTTGATGTTGTTGTTTTTATACTTGTTGCCATTGATTTTATTGTTGTTGCACTCAAGCGTAATTTCGAAAGATGTGTGTTTGTGCAAGTATTCGAGGTCATATTTGTCTCTATTGTTTAGTGTTTATAGAATTATTTAGACATTTGTTTTAAGGTGAATCCCACGCACGAATACATTGTTGAAAATACAATCGAGACTGCAGTATGTTACCAAAATTCTACTAATAAACAAAAGAGATTATACAATCGTTCTGAACTTGCACGTACACAAGTGTGGAACCTGACTACGGTTAACAACTTGGTATCCACACTCGCGGGGCTCAAACTACAAGCATCTTTACATCACTCTAATAATAATATTAAAATAATGGTTTGAAATTTTGCCATAAGGGCAGAAATTTGGGAGGAAAGGATGAGTCGATTACATCGACCCCCCAGTATTCAACTGGTAAAATTTTGTCGACACCGGAAGGATGAAAATCAAAGTCGACCTTGGCAGAAGTTGAATTCAGGACGTAGCGACGAGCGAAATACTGTTAAGCATTTCGTCCACTGTGCTAACGATTCTGCCAGCTCACCACCTTAATAATAATAATAATATTAATAATAATAATAATAATAATAATAATAATAATAATAATAATAATAATTCCTTCTAATTTTTTAGGAGACCTGCAGTTACGAGGAGAAACGGATGTCGACTACATCGACCCCAGTGCTCAGTAAGGGTTTCAGTTTTCAACCCCGTAAGTATGAAATGTAAAGTCAACCGTGGTGATATTTGAAATCAGAATGTAGTTTCGGAAGAAGTTCAGCGAATTATTTTTTTACGGAGAGCTAAAGATTCCGCCAGCTCACCGCCCTTGACATAATAGTAATAAACCGTTTCACGAAAGTACAAGGCCTGAAATAATGGTTTCAAATTCTGGCGGAGGAGCAGCAGTTTTTGAAGGCATGGAGAGTCGATTACATCGATATCAATACTTCACTGGTACTTTATTCATAGACCGCGAAAGGATAAAAAGCAAAGTCGACCTCGCCGCGATGCTGCTCAGCAATTTGTCAGGGACGGTAACGATCCCTCACGCTCATTGTCTTGCTACTATAAGTAATAATAGCTATAATGAAGGAACACACTAGAAACAGGACCACTAATATAATTCAAAAATGGCTCCTCAGTTTCTACCGAGATTTTCAATTATGTCTCATGGTTGTTGAAGTTGGAATATGTGTCCTCCTATTCCCCCTCCTCTTCCCTCTTTCTATCTCTTTTCCCCTCCATATTTTTAGAACTAATAAACCTTGTTCTAGTGAGCACATTTGATTGAAGAGAAGGCAATCCTCACCTATAATACCGCAACAAGTACCACTGCAGCAACCACCACCACTGCAATAACCACCACCACCACAACAACCAAAATAAAGATTGCCTCTCACACTACATCACTAATTCCAATACCTCAACGCAAATTGCCGTGTAATGAACACCTCTCTGAAATGCGCTCCAGTCTTGTCCATCATCGTTCCTTATCCAGGATTATGTCGATCAATGTAACTCTTCCTAAGAAATACTTGAATTTTATGAAAATACGGTTGCCAACTGAAAAGCCACACTACAGCTTCCTCGTTGTCTCTTATACATTTTCATATTTCATTTTTTTTTTTTTTTTTTCATAACAAACCAATTCAGTCTCTACACTCGACGAATCTCTGAAAAGAGCTACATGCAAAAGACTTCAATCGGGTTGGAACAACATTAATGAATGCGATATGATGCTCAATAAATTTGCCGCAACATTCATAATAAAAAGCATAACATTTGAGTTGATCGAGAACAACATTAATGGCTAATGAAACAATGTAATTTTGATTTTGCTTTAATTCCCTATTCATTGTATGAGACTTTTACATTCTACAGCGTTTGAAAATTCATATCAGTTAGCTTCAAGTACAAGCTTTATGTGAAATATGGATAGAGTCCAACTTCTGATTTTAAAAAAATGTAACGGTTTCCTTTTAACGTGAATTATGATCAGAGAAATGATACTAGTATGTTTCTATGTATGCATGTATCTATCTATATATATGTATGCATATATATATATATATA
>NC_068999.1:10405020-10406714 GCF_001194135.2 Octopus bimaculoides | reverse complement strand
TCTCTATCTCTCTCTATCTCTCTCTCTCTCTCTCTATCTCTATCTCTCTCTCTCTCTCTCTCTTTTTCGAATACCTGTTGCTAAGAAACTAATAAAAATAGAGCATCGATTTTGATTTTGATTTTCATTACTCATAGATTTGCATTTAAAAATTATAAATGAATTTCAAATCGCCTCATGCATATTATTTTCGTTTTTCGCTGTTGATGCCTATATTTTTTTATATTTCTTTTGTATTCTAATTATTAATTGTTTACCATCATCACCAAAATAATTATTCTTAATTTTGTTCTTCATACTGTTGTTCTGTTACTCTTGTACTTTTTTTTAGTTCTTGCTGTTAATTATTTTTACATTTATGTTTATTGTAGGTGTTGCTGTTGTTGTTGTTATTATTATTATTATTATTATTATTATTATTATTATTATTATTATTATTATTATTATTATTATTATTATTATTATTATTATTATTATTATTATTATTTATTGCTATTATAATGATAAAGGAAACAATAATACTAGCTGCATCCATTTCGATATCACGTAAATTTTCAAAATGTAATTTTTAATTCAATTTTCATTTTTGGTTTTTTTTTTATTATTATTTTTTTTAAAAATAATAAATTAAGACAATAGAACAATAAATGTAGAATAGAACAGGATGATAATTATGATGGTAAGGACGATGATGATGATGATGATGATGATGCTGATGATGATGATGATGATGATGGTGATGAAGCAGAAGAAGAAGAAGAAGAAGAAGAAGAAGAAGAAGAAGAAGAAGAAGAAGAAGAAGAAGAAGAAGAAAGTATAATTGATGGAAATATTTTGCTTATTTAAGTATATGAAGAGAGAATACTGGAGCGCAAGCATACGCAGTTTGCATGTATATACATTATATATATATATATATATATAAATATATATATATATATATATATATATATATATATATATATATATATATATACACGTGTATATAACACTTAAGCCATATATGAATATATACATACATATAGAGAGATGTTTATACATATATGCAAACATACCATACACACATTCACACATGCATACATATGCTTTTGTTCAGATGTGAAATCTTACCTGTCGCTTCTCAGGGATTTTCTGGTACCGTCACTCTAATGATTTAAAAATTACTGTTCATGTTTTATTTTAGACAGCATATTCTTTTCGAATACATATTAAAAGGAATATTAATATCTGCTTCTATGCTATAAAACTAAAACTGAATGCAAATCATATTTGAAGAACTGTACAGGTGTAGTCGTATTTGTATGTTAGGTTAAGTATTATCTCTTTCAAAATTTTGAGATATTTATTGTATATTGGCTTATAAAGCGAAAAATGTGTTATGCATTTTTGATTAGTATCATGGCGCATTGTATCTATGTGAAATTAATACAGTGATGTAATACAAAAATGATGGCAGAATGTAACTGTGAGATAATCGCAATATAGTAACGTAATAATTTATTAACTTAATAAAGAATAGTAGAAATGTTATGTGAACTGTAGTAAATATAACAGATTGTGTGTTTGAGATACAAATAGTGGTAACGAAATTTGTAATGTATATATACATATATATGAGTGTGTGTATATATATATGTATACACACACACACACACACACACACACACACACACACACACACACATACATATATA
>NC_068999.1:10403282-10404513 GCF_001194135.2 Octopus bimaculoides | reverse complement strand
ATATATATATATATATATATATATATATATATACACAAACACGTATGCACCCACGCAAACGCATAGACAAACACACACAGATATACACACGTTCACACACACAAGTGCATATAAGAGGGTAGCCGGAAAAGTTCATAGGCTGACTTTTCAGAGAGAACTTCAAAAGTAACTGGTAGCAACTTTTATTGAAATGGGACTTGATTTTGTATCGTGGGATTATCATGCAGAAAATGTGTTTTGCCCCTAAGCACTTTCATGCTCATATGGTTGCTAAATTATTGGATATCACTTCAGCTTTATCAACATTACAAAACGGGCAGCTGAATTTAGACGAGAAACAGGGAGTCTTGAAGATTACCCATTGCCTAAACTTCCTGCCGCTACCACTACGGAAGAAAAACATTGATCGCGTTCACCACTTGTTGATACATGACCTACGGCCCTATACCAATCAAATAGCCAATGCTATTAGCACATCCCGTGTCAGAGTTGACAATGATATGCACAATGAACTTGACATGACGAACGTTTCTACTTGGTGTGTACCAAGTCTTTTGATACCTGATGAAAAGATTTTCTGATATGTTTTGAAGTAGATCCTTGAACGTTTCCAAACCCTGGGTGAATGTTGGGTTCACCAGTTTGATTCTCAATCAAAAAGACAATCAAAGGCCAGGGTCGTATCATCTGCAGTTTCTTGAGAGGCTAATGGTACTGTGTCAATTCAGCTACGGCTCAATGGAGATTATTAAATCAACATGTTGAGGCATTTACAAAAGTCTATCAAGACAAAACGGCCACGGACAATGAGACGGGCTTCTTTCAGTTTCCGTCTACCAAATCTAGTCACAAGGCTTTGGTCGGCCCGAGGCTATAATAGAAGACACTTGTCTAAGGTGCCACGCAGTGGGACTGAACCACGAACCATGTGGTTCGTAAGCAAGCTACTTACCACACAGCCACTCCTATGCCTATACTATATAAACTATATACTCATGTTTGTTCCATTTTTCCTGTTTGTGTCAGCAAACATACACATCTACATACACACGCACGCACGCACACACATACACGCACACACATACGCATGTATATGAACGTAGCAGTTGTGAGAATGCGTCAAAAAGGAGGACGAAAAGATACATATTTTAGTGGAAATGATAGGTGGGGATAAACTAAATATACAAGTATAAGCGTATGACTTGCGGGTATATATACACACACACATATA
>NC_068999.1:10395046-10400434 GCF_001194135.2 Octopus bimaculoides | reverse complement strand
AAATATACAGGGATTAGCAATTGAGTTGCTTCTCCAACATACTGAAAATTTAGAAATAGCAGTCAAAGAACTACTGATTCCAAACTACAAATTTTTCTCTAAAATGGATGGCGATATTTATGGCACACATAGAACAAAAAACCGGAGGGAAAAGCGTAAACAAACCAAGCCTTTAGTTAATTGGATACGAATCGTTTCATGGTTAAGTGAATGCTAACGAATCTCATTTCTTTACGGCCTACAAGGGGCTACACATAGAGGGGACAAACAAGGACATACAAAAGGATTAAATCGATTATATCGACCCCAGTGCGTAAATAGTACTTAATTTATCGACCCCGAAAGGATGAAAGGTGAAGCAAACGTTGGCGGAATTTGAACTCTGAACGTAATGGCAGACAAAATATCGCTAAGCATTTCGCCCGGCGGGCTAACGTTTCTGCCAACTTATCGCCTTGGAGAACATGTGTATATTATGAAAGTTTTCATTACGATACAAGACCATAATTTGATGACAAATTACAAATGTACTGAAGCGGAGTTCATCTTTAAATGTCAGACAATTTATTGAATTTAATTTTCGTATGACGAAGGGTAATGCATCATCATAGGATACATCTAATATTATCTAAGTTGTATGTATGTCACAATGTCAGATATACGAGGTTAAGAGCTTATATACGCCTCCTGCATTTCATTGTGATATATAAAGGGAAATTAATGCATTAAATAATGTAGCTGCCAGGATTATACCCAGCATATTGACAATGTTATCTGTGATATACTGCCGAAGTATACATAGGGTTAATATTGCAATTGTCTCAGTGCTGTACGGATATTTATCAATTTTAGTTTTCTGTATATATATACTTATATATGTGTGTATTTAGATATTTTTACTTATATGACTACATTCACACACACACACACACACGCAGACATATACACACAAATTCTAAATACATATAACGTTATATTAATATGGATATTTCATTTATTAATCACGTTGACTTACATATTACATATGTCTTTCAATATATTCGTGTATCTAAGGCGGCGAGCTGGCAGAAACGTTAGCACGCCGGGTGAAATGCTTAGCGGCATTTCAACATCAACAACATTTTTGTATTTATGTATGTATGTATTTGTGTATGTCTGCATGTATGTACGTATGTATGTTTGAATATATATGTGCGGATTTGTATGTTTTGTTTTATCTATTTATTCTCATGTATATAGTTGCATATCTAGACATGCTCATGTATACTTAAATGATAAACGTCTGGAAAGTTTTACAGATTTTATAGTTCCAGTGATGGACTGTATCTGTGGTCTTCGAATCAGCTTTCTCCGTTCTGATCTTCAGCAAATACATTTCTCAAGAGTGGTATTTACGCAGTATGTTACATATCGCAGTTTTTCCAGTAATTACAGGTATAGGTATGAACTTGTAACCTGGTTAGACTAGCTGTAGATGTATGTATGTATGTATGTATGTATGTATGTTCGTATTTATGTATGTATGTATGTATGTATGTATGTATTGCATTTCTTTACGTCCAACATACGAAGATGCATCTCCACGAGTAGAACTTCGTGCTCGTTCTGCAAGTGTCAATAGGTTACTTTCCTTTTATTCTTACTGACTGCCTCTGATTTTGCTAATTTACAATATACAATGTATTACTTTACATTGAATAAAGTAACGGTTTAATTCATTCATGATACTTTCGTAATTTTGTACCCAAGACAGGAGGAGATATACTGAGAAACAGCGGTGTAAAACGAGTAAAATATAGAATGTTTCCTAGTAATTTTGGAAGCAGGAGAGAAAGTGCAAGTTTTGTAAACACACGCGCGCGCACTCACTTGGTTAAATGTACAAGACACAGAGACAGGTGATGGAAAAACAAACAAGGCGTATTAGTTTGACGCTAACGATAATTGGAAAAGCTGTTGACGATTCGTGCATATGCTCTTTGACAGAAAGTAAAGAGGAAAGAAAATGGAGACAAAAAAATACAAGTATGGATTAGCGGTTCCATACATACATACATACATACATACATACATACATATATGCATGCATGCATACATACATACATAGACACACACATATATATATATATATTATATATACACACACGTATGTATAATTCTCCACATATATGTGTGCAAAGAGAGTTAGCGGAGAAAAAAAATAAGAGAAGAAAAACATGAAATTAAACTAAACGCATAAAAAGAATATAACAAGAATATATATAATAAAAATATTGGGTTTTTTATTGACTTTTTATTGGAGCTGATATTTATTTTATTTATTTTTCTTAATCATAATATTTATTTTTGAGTAAAATTGTTTGCGGAAATATTATCAAATATTGTCTTCTCTTAATCCTCGTTTTCTTAATCCACAACCTGAAGAGAAAAGCACGATTAATACAGCTTTGATGCGATTGTACAAACCTAATAAAGAAATATTAAATCATAAATAATATAATAAATAAAAGAAAAAGGAAAGAAAAGCAAAGTATTCGCCCACCCATACACCTTGCCCTCCGATCTTATAATTCGATATGTTTTGACCTCAATTAATGAGAAGAAATAAACGAAGAAACAAATAATGAAATCAAAACGAAATAAAAACAAAATAATATTGATGTTTCGAATACAATACCTTAAGGAAAGTAAATAACAATGTATAAAAGTATAAATTATATATATGTATACATACAAACATACATACATACATACATACATATATATATATATATACATAAATATATATATATATATATATATATATACATACATATATACATATATACATATATCTGATTCTGTGTATATATATATATATATATATATATATATATATATATATATATATATATATATATATATATATATATATATATATATATATGTATATATATATATGTATGTATGAATGAATGTATATATATGCTAAGATATATATATATATACATATATATATGCATATATATGCATATATATGCATATATGTACATATATAAATATATACATATATATACATTTAAATTACAAACATACATATATATATATATATGTGTGTGTGTATGTATATATATATATATATATTTATAGGCATATATACAGATACACACATATGTGTGTGCATATATACATATATACACAAACACACACGTGTATGTGTGTGTGTGTGTGTGTGTGTGTGTGTGCATGCTTCTACAACTTGATATTATCTCAGAAGCAAAAGCTTAGATTCATCAATTCCTCTCAATCAGATCTGCGAGCTTATATCTTGTTGAATCTTTCTTGCTTGACGATAAAATAACAAAAAATACAGAAAGCGTTAATAAATATTAGAGAAGATTGATACGTTTACGTAGTGCTTAAAACATAGTTTCTTAAATTTATCATGTGGCTTCTCCGAAAATTATCACTAGAAACACCATTATCACAACATCAACAATACACCCACCTCCATCGCCATTACCACCACCACCACCTCCACCACCACGAATACCACCAATAACAACACCAATTTTATCACCACCATAATATTACACTGGTTTCCTGTCTTTTTTTGTGTGTGAAACAACGTGGTAGCATTTATATAGTCATTTGTTCCAGAATAATACTGGAAATTTTCGCACAATAATCGCCTTATGTAAGACAAGGGTCATTAACATAACGTAGCTCTCGGTATACTATGCCTGCATTAAACATGCAGATGACCATGATTAACAAACTTTTGACCTTGGGTCTCCTGAATCAGAGCTGAACTTAAGTTCGGCGTAACACAATAATTTTTCTTATGACAAAAAGACATAAGTACACACACACACACATACACACACACACACACACATACACACACACACACACACACACACACACAGATATATATATATATAATATGACGGGCTTCTTTCAGCTTCCATCTACTAAATCTACTTACAAGGCTTTGGTCAGTCCGAAGCTGTAATAGAAGACACTTGCCTAAGTTGCCACACACTGGGACTGAACCCGGATCGATGTGGCTGGAAAGCAAGCTTCTTACCACACAGCAATGCAGCCATGTACGCGTCTATATACATTTTTTTATTGTTTTTATTAAAGCTGCAATATATATATAGAAGAAACTGCAATTATATAACTTACATTTTTATATTCCATTGTGTAAAAGGAGGGGATTTATTGCAAGGTCAGTAATTTTAGGGCAAAAGCATAGTCTATCATATCGACCCTTGTACCTTAATTTATGGACGCTGTAAGGATGAAAGGTAAAGTTGAACACGGCAGATTTTGAGCGCAGAACATGATGAGGCAAAAGACATGCAGGTATGCATTTTGCGGCGCTCAAGAAATTCTGCTAATGATGATGGTGAGAATGCTGCTGATGATTATAATAATGAGAATGACAATAACAACAACACCACTCTTCGACACCAGTATTTAACTGGTACTTTATTCTTTCGACCCGGACAGGAGGAAATGCAATGTACATCTCAGCGGGATTGGATTCATTGATAAATATTTCAATGTCATATAATGTATGGACGGACTAGGTAGATTTAATTGCTCCTAGTAAATGACCGGTACTTCGATTTAAAATCCTCGAAAAGATAAAATGCAAGATAACCTTCGGTGGGATACACTTATAATACAGAACAATATTCAAGAAGAGCGGTACTGTTAGATCCTCACTCTTGACAGGCACCAGTAAAATTTTTTGAAAGTTAAGGTGTAAAAAAATCAGATTTGATAAGATATCCACTAAAGAATCATTATAACCATTTTGAAAGCCATGTTTGAAAGCGAAGCTAAGTATACCAAATTCTATGGTTGGAAAGAAGATTATATAGCAAAACGTAAAACTATCTTATGCAAAGTATTGCAATATCTGATTTAAGGTTTGCTGTTAAAAAGCTTACGCACTGGGAAAATCATGTTATTGAAAACGGCTAAAACTATGGCTGATGTTCGAATGCTGAAGTAAATCAAATGAGAAACCCCACGAGCAAGTACCATCTCCAATTCTTTCAGTTCAGACCTCGAAGCAATTTAAAACTAACTTCAAATCAGATGCTCTTATAGATTGGTGAGTTTGTGTTTCGATTTATAATGCTGTTACCAATTCATCTGTCCAGCTATTACTTTCGTTAACAATAAGTTATGTTATCATCATCATCATTATAATCTTCTTCAACATCATCATCATCATCATCATCATCATCATCATCATCGTCGTCGTCGTCGTCGTCATCATATTGTTGTTATTATTATTATTATTATTATTATTATTATTATTATTATTATTATTATTATTATCATTATTATTATTATTATTATTATTATTATTATTATTATTATTATTAT
>NC_068999.1:10390433-10392933 GCF_001194135.2 Octopus bimaculoides | reverse complement strand
GAGTCTCTGACACACTAATAGGGTTACTCAGCCAGTCCCCTCAACTTGCTCATACATCTCATACATCGGCAAGGGTTTCTTTTAATTGCTTTCTTCGTAGCTATCGAAGGCCCTTCCGCTTTTGCGGACGCGACGATATGACATGTCTCCCTACCTATAAGGAGAGAAGTGGCGTACATCGGCGATTCGACCGTCAAGCAAGAAGGCAGTTTTTTTTTATATAGCTCTCTCTCTCTCTCTCTCTCTCTCTCTCTCTCTCTCTCTCTCTCTCTCTCTCTCTCTCTCTCTCTCTCTCTCTCTCTCTTTCTTTCTCTCTTTGACATTTTGTTTTAGAGTGTCAGTCGATTTGTAAATTCCCGTTTCTATTTTGCTCAAATCATTAGCAAAGCTATTTTTGTTATTGTCTGTGTTGCGGTTTACTTTTATTTGACTATCGTCAGTGTCTGCATTTGCATTGCAAATGTTTTCGTTTGTGTATTTCTCAGTATTATCCGAAGTGTCAATGCTTGCCTTTGTGTTTTTAATTACATTTGTTTGTTTAATTTTCATCCTTTATTTTTTTCTATTTCCGCGGTGTTTTTGTTTATATTCACCCTTCTATATATTTTTAACGAATTTTCTTTCACAATAACTTTGGGATGTAATTCGTGCGTCTTCATTTCGTGATATAAACTTTCACCGCAACCCCAAACGAGGAAGAAACAATCTTTAAAAACTTTGTAAAATAACAAATATTCCTAAATTGCATAAATGTTTATATGGCACGCTATTTATTTATTTAATTTTTGTTTTTCATTCCAGGTACTGAGATAGAGTCCACACTTCATCCATGAACAGATATTTTAGACATTCGAAGAACATGGAAATGTCAAAGGTAAAAATATTGCTTTCATCGAGATTCTTAACTTCAAACTGTTAATGGTATTTGACGTAGGAGAGTAGATCTGTGCAAGTCTCTCCCAAGAAAACAATTAAATTTACAAAGAAAGGAACGGTAGCTGATATATATAATCAAAGAATGTTACTATAATGAGATGTTGACATTGAGGTAGAAAAGCCACTTGTATAACTGCAGCTCAGCTGTAAGTGAACAATATAGAGATTTAGAGTTGTAATAAATGTTTCTGCGAAAGGGGTAAATTTAAATACTTGGAAGTACAGCATGATTCATTCACTTCGCAGTCTCACTTTTTCTCTCTCTATCTATCCTTCTGTCTATTAGGTAAGAGTAGAATTGCATCTGTTCCGATGATTAATCAGCGTGTAAACATTCCTTAACATGTTAATGTGTCCACCGGCCTTACAGATAGAAAACTCAAGTTACAGTTCGGTTTCTCCAGTGATGTAACCACTGCAAGTTTCATGTCACTGTAGAAGAACAGGGGCAGTCAACAATAAAGATCCCAGGTTGAGCTATAGAAATATTTAACCCGAAAGTAAAAATGGTATAACCTAAAAAAAGGGATGACTAGAGAATGAAAAGGAAAACCTAAACTTAGTTACAGCAAAATCGATAGATATCAACAAATTAGACGTTTATTTGTTTCTGTGGCGCATTCAAAGTGTAAATGTAACTGTATATAACACACAAATAAAAATCAGACAAGGCTGTAAGTTAGGAGAAAATAAATACGAGAAGGTTAGTAGGCAGTCGGGTCCAAACAAGGCGACACAAGTTAAAGTCACCTGCGAGAAGAGATTGTTGAAAATGAATATTGCAATATCCTGTATTGTGGAAACAAGACTCGATCATATTACTGATAAAAAAAAAATTACTTTAGGTGTGGAAGACTGTACCTGTAAGATATAGACTTCCTCTGAGATCTAAGAAAACACTGTGACATTTATTTGTTTATTTAATATACTAAACACTAAACATGCTGTGACCAACAAATATCTTTGTTAAAACAGGTTTACAGCAGGCTCAAGACGAAGACTTTGCATTTCCAAGCTTAAGAGTGATATGTGGCTTCTCTGTGTAATGTAGGCGACAGAAAAAGACACGAGAGATATTTTTACTCGAGAACTCTGTCTTTCCATATTCCCACCAGCTTGTACAACTTTCATCGATATATGGCACAGATTAGTATACACCGACACACATGAATACATACATTACCATGCACAAGCAAATGCACACACATACACACACATATACACACATACAAGGCGACGAGCTGGCAGAAACGTTAGCACGCCGGGCGAAATGCTTAGAGGTATTTCGTCTGCCGCTACGTTCTGAGTTCAAATTCCGCCGAGGTCGAATTTGCCTTTCATCCTTTCGGGGTCGATTAAATAAGTACCAGTTACGAACACACACACATACACCCGTACATACTTGTGTGTGTTTTATGTGTGTGAGTGCGTGTGTGACTGTATTCATTTATGTTGGTATTTTTCTACCTATCTCACTATTATTTATCAACCAATATCTGCCTCTCTATCTCTCTACTTCTCTCTCTCTGTCTTTATATATATATATGTATCTATCTATCTATCT
>NC_068999.1:10389327-10390318 GCF_001194135.2 Octopus bimaculoides | reverse complement strand
TATATATATGTATGTATGTATGTATATATATATATGTATCTATCTATCTATCTATCTATCTATCATAGACACTCTCGTCGTTAGAAGACGTACGACGGGTCAGCAAGAAATTATCGAATGAGCGCACAGATGATTTGTTTATAATGATCAAACGTTTGTGTTCGCACAAGCACGCTCCCTCCATCAAATCGATATTACCTGTGCAGCTGCACCATGTATCACATGACAGATGACGAATTGATCGCAGAGCAACGTGCAATAAAGTGATTTTCTCAAGAACACAACGCAACGCTCGGTCTTGGAATCGAAACACCGATCTCCCAATCATGAGCGCTACACACTAACCACAAAGATATGCATCTCCACAAAGCCACGCAACGGCAGAGTGGATTACATCGACCCCATTGCTCAACTGGTATTTAATTATCGACCCCCAAAAGGATGAAAGGCAAAGTCGACCTTTGAATTCAGTGGGATTTGAACTCAGAACGTACAAACGGACGAAATGCATAGGAAATATTAAAAGAATACGGGTTCACTTCCACTGCGTGGCACCTTCGGTAGGTGTCTTCTAATATAGCCTCGTGAGGGGATTTGTTTGTTAAAAGGTTAGTTAAGTTTATGTTTTATTTGTAAAAAGCAGTGGGTTTGAATTCGCTGCAGACAGTGGTCCATATTTGTAGTGGGGAGGGTAAAGGAGGGTTAGGAATGTGGACTAAGTACCAAGAGGGACGGGGCCCGAAAAAGCTTGGGGACCACTGGTTTAGTCGAACACATCGACCCAGTAATTTTACTTATATTTAAGATTTTATCCTGAAAAGCAGAAACTTCAGAAATATCGAACAATTCCAGTCCCAAGTTTGCCGGATCAGTTGTTCCGTACTGTATCTATATATGTATATATACTCTCTAAAAATTATATTACATATATCATATATGTACAGTCTGGTGAGTGGATTTGGTAGACGGAAACTGAAAGAGGCCCGTTGTA
>NC_068999.1:10386880-10389254 GCF_001194135.2 Octopus bimaculoides | reverse complement strand
TGTGTGTGTGTGTGTGTGTGTGTTTGTGTGTCTGTCTTTGACCCCCAACATCACTTGACGACCGATAGAATACATACTAGGCTTACAATGAATAAGTCCTGGGGTCGATTTGCTCGACAAAAGGCGGTGCTCCAGCATGGCCACAGTCAAATGACTGAAACAAGTAAAAGTATAAAAGAGTAACTCAAACATGTGAGGGAAGAGAAGAGCTGATTACGAATATACACAGCGTATATATTAAAATTAATTATATCTTTATTATGTTTTAAAATATATGAATACACCTTACCGGTTTCTCATTAGATTTTCAAATGTTCATAGTATATGATTCTGCGTTGGGAATTACGTTAATTCCGCTCGTTGTTCTAAAAATAGCTTGTTTTCAAAGTAAGAATGCGAGTTAGAATGCTATCCATGAACGAACCAAGTGATTGGTCAACGTTTATGTATTAAACTCATGAGGCAATCATGCGAGGTCGTATAAAACGTTTTCGTTAGTTGATTATGTCGAAAATACGGGTTAATCATGGCTGGAACTCATCTCATCATTGGTTATCTTTTTTTTTTTAAATCGGGGTTAGCATTAATAAAAATAGATAGCATTTAAATAATACTCTGGGGCACGTGGGTCAGTTCTCATAAAGCGCAGTAAAAGAAAAATCGCATAACTATGTGGGTCATGAATCTCGCATAATCACATTTTACATCCCTACAAATTTCACTTGGCCTTGTGTTTAAATAAGTAGTCGATAATAATAATAATAATAATAATAATAATAATAATAATAATAATAATAATAATAAGAAGAAGAAGAAGAAGAAGAAGAAGAAGAAGAAGAAGAAGAAGAAGAAGAACAACAACAACAACAACAACAACAACAACAACAACAACGACAACAACAACAACAGCAGCAATAGTAATTGCAATAACAATAATAATAATAATGAAGGAAGGAAGTGTTTATCTTATACGGATCAATACTCCGATCTTGTTTTTTTAATGATGAAAGTAACAATAGAAACGTGATGTGAATAAAAGTATTAATAATAATAATAATAATAATAATAACAATAATAATAATAATAATAACAATAATAATAATAATAATGCGATAATACAAATATATGTATCAATAATAAATATAATGATAATAATCATTGTAATATTGAAGTAAGAATATCACGTGGGCTAGAAAAACTGGGACAGAAGCAGATATCTGTTCCAATTTTAATAAAATCGATTAGCTCCGAAGTTATTTTAAAATAAATTAGACATTCACAAATGAATGAGTGTGTATTTGCAAAGCTAGATCAGTTGTGAGAAAAGATAAATTTTAACGTTTTAAAAGATCAAACATCATGAGAGGAATGGGCCTAAGACGTGAAATCTTCAGTAACAGAATGCAGCTAGCAATGAATATATCACTGCATTTTATATTTTATTCTATACAGAGTGTTGAAAATTCATTTTTAATTCGTTCAGTTTAGTATTTGAGCTTGCACAGGCACACATATGTGTGTATGTCTGTTTGTATGTATTATGTCATTATTGAATTTTATTTCAAGATTTCTTGCCAATAGAGAAAGAGCCGGTTTCTAATCTAGATCCAAAAATCATACATAAATACTCTTTTTCACCCTCCTGAAATATTTCAAAACCTGTTAGCTAATATTAGTAACAGAGTGTCCAAAGAAATTTTAGAGAAAGCTATCCCCTATTATAACAAGGCCCTAGCCAATAGTGGCTTCAAAGATAAATTAATACATAATCCCTCTAATAATAATCAAAATATTAATAATAGATCTAGTAGCATCGAAGAAAAAGTAGAATATAGCTACTTTAGTTTAAATCAAGAAAATATTAATAAGAAACCTAAAAATAGGCCGAGGAAAATGATTTAGTTCTTCCTTCCTTTTCGCTTGATAGAAAACCTTACATTGGTAAAAGTTTCTTGTCTCTCCTAGACAAATACTTTCTAGCAACTCACAGATACAGGAAAATATTTAATAAGCCTTCTGTGAAATTATCAAATACCTGCTACCCTAATATGAAGAGTATCATTACACGTGGTCAAGACCAAGAGCCTGAATCCAGTTGCAACTGTCGCTACCCAGGTCCCTGTCCTCTTGACCAACGGGGTATGACTAAATCTATTATATATGAAGCAGAAGTTACTGCAACCTCATAAAATAATAATACAACTGATAGAAAGACTTATACCGGATTATGTTAAGGTGAATTTAAAAATCGCTATGCCAATCACATAAACTTCTACCGATATAGGCACAAATTTAAGTTGGCTAGCTACGAGTGGACTTTGAAAGATAACGAAACATCGCAGGTGATTAAATGGAATGTGACTGAGAAATCCAT
>NC_068999.1:10383661-10385594 GCF_001194135.2 Octopus bimaculoides | reverse complement strand
TATATATATATATATATATATATATATATTTATATATGTATGTATTAGCAAATCAACAGTATGAACAAATAACAAAACTATCAAAAGTTAAATGACGTACACACTGAGTGTATTAAGATAACGTTTAGGGGTGTGACGCTTCGTGCATGGCTCTTCGTCAGAAAGAAGAAAAAGAGAGAGAGAGAGAGAGAGAGAGAGAGAAAGAGATGGATAAATAGATAGACAGACAGACAGGTAAATAAATAAATGATAAATAGATAGATAGAAAATAGAAAGATAGCTAGATACATACATGTACATATATATACACCTATCTAAAAGTTTATATATCTATTAATCTATTTAGCTATCTGTCTATCTATCTATTTATCTATATATCAATTTATCTATGTTTCTATTTATCTATCTATGTTTGTGCACTTTTAAATATAGCTCGACATAATTTTTAAATTAAGTACATAAAACTTTCCATAATTGTTACCCATTCACGACCTCATTCTAAAGATCTTCCGGAAAGCCTTTCTTTTCTTACGATGATATATTCTCAATCTGATACTACTGTAGTTTTTGTTGATGTTTTAACGGTCAACGTCATGTTTATCAAGCAGACATATATAAAGTTATTCCACATGATTTTCACATAGTAGACAATTTAACTCGGATTTCTTTTCTACTCTAGGCACAAGGACCGAAATTTTGGGAGTGGGGGCAGTCCATTAGATCAACACCCAGTACGCAACTGGTACTTAATTTATCGACACCAAAAGGATGAAAGGCAAAGACGACCTCGGCGGAATTTGAACTCAGAACGTAAAGACAGACGAAATTCTGCTAAGCATTTCGCCCCTCGTGCCAACGTTTCTGCCAGCTACTCTTTTCTGTAATCCTTACTCGGATTACAATATTAAATTGTTTTTAAAAAAATGAAAGTAAAGTAAAAATTCCTTTTTCCTACAACCGGTTACTCGGTTTCTGTGGCATATAAATTTCCCACCTGGACGGGATACCGGTCAGTCACAGGATAACTCCCTATTGCCAGGTGAGTGGAATGGAGCAACCTGAAATGAAGTATTTTGCTCAAGAACATAACGCGTCACCCGATCCAGAAACCGGGATCACAATCTTACGATCATGAGTCAAACACCCTGACCACCAAGCCACACGCCTCCACCGTTTCCAAAGGAAAGAGCAGATAATTGAAATATTGGATAATGTGCGAGCTGGTGGAAACGTTAGCCCGCCGGGCGAAATGCTTAGCGTTATGTCATCTGTCTACGTTCTGAGTTCAAATACCGCCGAGGTCGACTTTGCCTTTCATCCTTTCGGGGTCGATAAATTAAGTACCATTTGCATACTGGTGTCGATCTAATCGACTGGCCCCCTCCCCAAAATTTTCGTGCCTTGTACCTGGAGTAGAAAAGAAATATTGGATAATGTAGCCTGTAGTTTATACTTTTTTTTTAGCTCTCTGACTCTATAATCTGCAGCCATGCTAGAGAGCACTGTGGTAATTTTTTTTTAATCGATCAATTCAACCAAGTTCTTATCTTTAAAGATATATTTATTTCAGTTCTATATTTAAGAGATGAAGAATTATGTACTTTATTTACATTGCTTACATTTGACGGATATTTATCGTCGTCGTATTTGTTGATAACACAACGTTTCGGGTGATATACCCTCCAGCTTTCATCAGGTGTCTCTGGGAAATTTCGAACCTGTGTTCTCATTCCTAAGGTAGTTTTCGCTGTTATTAGTGACCTGAATAATAATAATAATAATAATAATAATAATAATAATAATAATAATAATAATAATAATAATAATAATAATAACAATTCCTATCATAGTAGGTGCCTTAGGTATAATAAAAAAAATATTCAGACAAATACATAACAAAAACACCAGGACTTACAAATATATATAACATACA
>NC_068999.1:10379147-10383322 GCF_001194135.2 Octopus bimaculoides | reverse complement strand
AAGAAGAAGAAGAAGAAGAAGAAGAAGAAGAAGAAGAAGAAGAAGAAGAAGAAGAAGAAGAAGAAGAAGAAGAAGAAGAACGAAAAATACCTTAGGAATGAGAACCCAGGTTCGAAATTTCCCCAAAACACCTTATGAAGTCTGGAGGGTATATCACCCGAAACGTTGTGTTAACGACAGACAAGAAGAGGACAAATATCCGTCAAATGTAAATAGTGTAGATATTTATTTGTCATGCCGTTAAGATAGGAAACATAAACACACACAAATTGCTTTAAAGAAACGTGCCTAAGATGGTAACGATATGATAACGAACTCGAAGCTACTATGCAAAATTTAGCAAGACAAAATCGTCGCGATAGTCACGTTTGGAAATCATTTTGTGCATTGACCTGACTGAAACGGGTCGACTTGGCGCTAAATTCCAGTATCTACTACTACTACTACTAATACTACTACTATTGCCACCACAACCGTTATCACAAACACCAAAGCTACTCCTACCACTACCACCACCACCACCACCACTACTACTACTGCTGCTGCTACTACTACTACTACTACTACTACTACTACTACTACTGCTGCTGCTGCTGCTGCTGCTGCTGCTGCTGCTTCTGCTGCTGCTACTACTGCTGGTACTACTAGTACCACCACCACTATCACAAACACCAAAGCTACTACTACTACTACTACTGCTACTATTGCTACTACTACCACTAGTACTACTACTACTATCACGACCACCATCACAAACACCGAAACTGCTGCTGCTACTACTACCACTACTACTGCTACTACTACTACTACTACTATTACCACATCACCACCACCATCTCAAACACCAAAGTCCGCTGCTGCTGCTGCTTGCTACTACTACTACTACTACTACTACTACTACTACTACTACTACTACTACTACTACTACTACTACTACTGTTGCTGCTGCTGCTGCTGCTGCTGCTGCTACTGACCTAAATGAAATTCAGTTAAATGACTTTGTCAATGAGACAAGCACAGCACCGTAGAACCGTAGCACCGCAGCACCGCTAAGGTAAATGGTAAAAACGTTTAAAACCCACCTGGACATTTGGCAGACTTCCAAACGTCTTGGTCACTTTTTTTTTTAGCTCTCCTGAACTCATTCAAAGTCTAGTACTTAATCAACCCTGAGTTCTGGTGTACTAAACTTTCAAATTAGAATCCTCCATTTTCATTGGTTCTCCACACAGAACTAGTTTCATTGACGTCAATGGTTTGTTCCTCCAGATACACAATTTATGTTGTTGTTTGTTTTTATTTTTTTATTTATTCATTTAATTTTGCAGCACTAAAACCCTGCACTCATTAGTCTGTGTCTCATTAGCATCTGCTTTGCTGTCTTCTTTTCTTTCTTTCTTTCCTTCTTTCTTTCTTTCTTTCTTTCCTTCCCTCTCGTTATCGATTTGGCTCAGTAAATATACAACCAATCAATATCCCGTTTCTTATTTTTAATCTTTATATTCATATATATCTCATGCTCATCTTAAAACATCATCATCATCATCATCATTTTTATGATTATTATTATTTACTCATTTGTTTAATTAGCATTCAAGGTCGTTAGAGAAGTATAGACTATTGTAGCAACAGTAGTGGTGGTATAGCTGGCGGTAGTGGTAGTAGCAACAGCAGGAGCAATAGTGGTGGCAGTAAAAACAGTTGTGGTAGCAATGGCGGTGGTGGTAGTAGGAGTGGTGTTGGCGATGGTGGTAATGGTAGTAATAGCAACAGTGGTAGCGACAGTGGAGGTAGTAGTAGTAGTAGTAGTAGTAGTAGTAGTAGTAGTAGTGGTAGTAGTAGTAGTAGTAGTAGTAGTAGTAGTTATAATTGTTGTTGTAGTCGCAGTAGTAGTAGGAAAAGTTATGAATGATAGTCATAGCGATGATCATGATGATTATAATACATATTAAAAGATAACATTAACAGGTAATGCGTTAATTAATTGATTTTGTATTGACTGGTAAAGAAAAACCATCGTTTATAGATTTGTAAACCGTCAAAACTCTGGTGTTCATGTATCTTCGACATGTGTAGACAAAATGATTGTCTTTAATTCGATGCAAACTGTCTATTGCAAAGAAATTCATACGCAGAACATCAACTTTTCCGGATATGACGATAATAATAATAATAATAATAATATATGGTAATAATAATCCTGTGTTGTCTTGGCACAAGGCCGGAAATTTGGTGGAGGATAAAAGTCGATTACATTGACTCCAGAATTTGACTGATATTAATTTTGTCGACTCGACTCCGAAAGGTTGAAAATAGCGATGGAAATGCTGCTAAGCAGATTGTCCGATGTTGTAATGATATTGCCACTTTGCCACCTAAATAATCATGATGATAATGATTTCAGACTTTGGCAAAGGCTAGCGATTTCATCGATCTCCAGTTCTAAACTAAAGAATGAAAGGTTAAGTCAATTTCGGTGGAATTTGAACTCAGAACGTCTCGACGGACGAAATATCACAGAGCCTTTTTTCCGACGTGTTAATGATCCTGCCAGCTCACCGCCTTCTAAATAATAATAATACTCCTTTCTAATACAAGCACATGAATGAGAATTGGGCCCCAAAAGCCATGAGGTTCCTGGGAAACTGTTTAGTATGCCTATGCCTTAAGACGGCATTGGTCACCCTCAGACACCTATGGCATATTACACGCTTTCAATAATTGATTTATGTGCATATGGAGTCGTGAGCAGATGTATCGAATCGGCTGCTATTTGACCCAGTGGTATACCTAGGTTGTAATGGTTGGAGGGAAAGAATCAGAGACAGAGAGAGGTAGTGGAAGGGGTGAGCGAGTAGGATAGAGAAGGGAGCTACTTCACCAGCACTCGTTTGGGTTACCGTTCCAGATGAGCAGACTGGAACAACATAAATTAAAGGTTCTCTACTCAATGCGCCGCCCTGGTTCAGAAACTGAACCCACAATGTTATGATTGTAAAGCAGAAACTTAAAACATTAAGCCTTCAACTTCACTGTTTTAGGGAAAATGACGTCAGTTTTGAAGAAAATGAATTAGTCGTAAGATTAGCCCTTACTTCTTGACTGATACTTTATATTATTGACACGTCACGTCGATCACGAAATGTTGAAGATAAACCTGACCTCGGTGGTATGCGAACGATTACCACAAAGAAAATATATCCAGCATATATTTGCAGATTGGGTAGAACAGAATATATTACGGGTGTTCTGTGTGCTTTAAAAAAACAGATAAGAAGAACGACAGAAAAAAAAACTACTTTCTAAGGTGGTGAGAAGAAAGACACACAGAAAAGTATAATCCTAGGTAAATGATTCCTGGATGAAGTTTGGATGCTACAACTCAGCAAGATCTTGAACTCAGAACATGTAAGGAGTAATTAAACTAACTGATGCGGACCTGTGCGTTGCCGAATTTGCCAAATGAACATGCGTCTAACTTCCAATGAATAATTTAAATCATTTTAACACAAAAAAAAAACGTAGTGCCATTTTGTTTAGGACAGGTATAATTACCAACAGAGGAACATGTATCATACATCAAAATGAAGCATATTATAAGTTTATTGTTTTTCCTTTTGGCAAGAAATCGACCAGAATGACACCTCGAGCATCCCAAAAGACAGTCGCCATGATTCTTTCTGATGACTTTTGCGTCATGAACTTTTTCGGTGGTGGTGACGTAGAGTGGCGCCATTCCATTGACTGCCACTTTGATTCCGGTTCATAATGTTGAATCCATGTTTCATCACCTGTTAAGAGCCTTCGAAAGGTGTTGTCTCTTTGATTTTTGTAATGAAGAAGTGGCTCAAAGAACAGTCAACAGAATTTTACGGGGCAGGGATAAATGCTCACATTCGAAGGTGGAACATTGGTATTGAGAGAAACTATGTTGAGAATTAGGGATGTGATCCACAAAGGACCAGTTTCATTTTGATGTATGATACATGTTCCTGTGTTGGTAATTATACCTGTCCTAAACAAAATGGCATTACTTTTTTACTCACACTCATAGATTTAACATAGCTATGATCAAGAGCAGGGCTGGCAAACGTGAGGCCTGAGGGCTGCATGCGGCCTGCAGACTTTTATCTTTCAGCCCACTTGATAGTTTCTTGAAGTGGTTTTACTTAAAC
>NC_068999.1:10378792-10379137 GCF_001194135.2 Octopus bimaculoides | reverse complement strand
CCACTTGATAGTTTCTTGAAGTGGTTTTACTTAAACAAACATATTAAAAATTTTATAAAAAAATTAAAGATTGTAATGAAAAGTAAAAAAGAAAGAGACTACTGTTTTTGCAACGATAATATTTCATATTGAATCAACGATCATTCATTCGTTATTGTAACAATAGCAAAGGAAATCAAAATGCTTTCAATTCTGTCAGTATACAATCGGCCCCCAAAATAGTGGCCCGCAATGTAATTCGTTTTGGCCAGGCCTGATTAAGAGCGTTCCATCCGTAACAATCTCTTATAATTTTTTTCAGATGTAATGTATTTAGCTGTATCCCATTTCATGATTCATTTAAAT
>NC_068999.1:10369466-10376345 GCF_001194135.2 Octopus bimaculoides | reverse complement strand
CTTGACAACCGATGCTGGTGTGTTTGCGTCCCTGTAACTTAGTGGCTCGGCAAAAGAGACCGATAGAATAAGTACTAAGCTTCCAAAGAATAAGTCCTGGGGTCGATTTGCTCGACTAAAGGCGGTACTCCAGCATGGCCTCGGTCAAATGACTGAAACAATTACAAGAGTAAAAGAGTAAAATAATAATATTTTTTTATTGTGGAAGTATAAACAATTTATTGCACATATATTTTAATAACAAAATATTATATGGACCTCTAATCGCTATATGGACCCCGGGTGAGAACCTCTTCATTGTAGATAATGGTACGTTCATGTTCTGTACCCAGTGGAAGAAATGTGTTACTTTTAGATTTCTAAGCGCAACAATCTTCCTTTAATTCCACTCTGTGATGCTCCCGTTGAATTCTCCAAACTCAAGATGGAAGCAAAGCAAAAAGTAATAAGAAATATAGCAAACCAAGACTGTTCACTCTAACAACTGGACCCATATTGCAACCCCACAACGCCCAGCCTTTTAGCATTCACTTATTTTATGCGCAGTATTTCTAGTACACGTCATCTGACAGTTGTTCAAACTTACACGTATCAACGTGAAGATTGTTTAATGATATACAGAAATTAAAAACACAAACATAGGGCCGGTATAAGGGTATTCAGTGCTCTTAAACCAGACCCAAATTATGCGGTCCTTTATTCCAGCTGCAAAACTAGTATTCCTCTCTCCTGTCTTTAACGCAGCATACGTTGTCATCACCAGCTTTACAACAGCCAAAAAAGAGCCACAATTTTATAAACAACTTTCTAAATAGAAAGCTATAAGTTTTATGATTAAGCATATAACCAGGAAAATCAGTTATCTCATATAAAATTTGAAATATTTCATTGGTCTCTTGTAGAGGACTCTTATTTTATTGCTCTGAACGATCTCATGGTTATACCAGTACATAGCATCGACCCTGCACAAACTATAAAATATAACCTGATGAAGTCATAAAAAGTACGATGTTACAATCAATCAATAAAAATTTCATGTGTCTTGTGCGAAAATTGAACAACAAAACTTTTATAGGAATCCTATAATATTACTTCTTTTTTTTCATGTTCTTGTTGCTTATGTTTAGTTATGGGTCAGTATTGATCTTGTAGACGTGTGTGTATATGCGTTCCAGCCATGAAAATTCACCGGTATGTTTTCATATATCAGAAAATATACTGTCTAATGTATTATTAATCATTTTTTAAATAGTGGGATATGGTTTGAGGATGATTTTGACTAATATTTTTAGCATCCTGAGAGACTATTCGAAGGTTTTTCAGTGAGTATATGAGCGACCAGCTTGAATATCTTCATTGTTAACGACAATTTAGACCAGTCAAGAGCCTAAACGCTACGACTAGGTAAAACAACCAAATCACGCTCGGAATATATCGACTCGTTTTACTTTCTTTTAAAAACACTTTTGCGAAAGTCTTAGTTATAAGATTACCGGGTAGTCATGGCTGGACTGCTTCAGATTAAGAGTTTGTACGATCAGGACTCAGCCGTCGTTTAAAAGCACGCAAAGTGATGCGTCTTCTAGTAGAGTCATCAATTTCTTTATAATTGATCGTTACATTTCTAAATCTCTCAGAAAGATTTATGCAGTAGTGATACGATGAAGTAGTTGTACACTGTCAACTTAATGTGACAGTCCCCTGAATGGAATAATACTACTATTGGTTAGACCTAGGAAGCTGCACAGCTTCCTGTCGGCCTTGACACATTTCCTGTGTCAAGAAATGAAAACCTATTTCAATTTATGACCAAAACAGAACGTTCCGTATCAAATTCACACTAACAGAATACATTTTGGTTTTGTTGAAGCGTTCGTATTGCTCTCTGATACTTGTCTTTTCAGCGTTCCACCATTATGTATTTTGAAATATTTCAATAAAATTTCGATTTATTGGAACAAAAAATACAATATCTCTGAGCGGTTATTAAGAATCAAATTTCTATAAAACAACGTATACAAAATTTTCTTCCTTTTTCAGGTATACACAAACTATATCCGATATTACCCAGTGAGTAATATTTGTTATATAATATTCCCAATGATTTCTTAATTTCTCGCAATTTTATTTTAGAAATTTTTGCTTTAGCGATCGCGTGTTTGTATGCATGTTTATGTGTCTGCGAGCGTGACGGAGAAAATGAGAGAGAGAGACAGATAAAGAGACACAGAGAGAAAGCAAGACAGTGGGAGAGAGAGAGATAGAGAGAGAGAGGGGATGCTGTTAAAAGATTCACTTAGTAAGGGAGTTGATTTATCTTTATTACACTTCACAGTATGCTAGGAAAAGAGTCTTCCACCAAAGTTTCGATTCGATTCAGTGCTTCTAATTGCTGTTGGGTTGATGTCAGCTCCGAGAAAACGTGTTGAATAAATTCTGATGATAATTCTACAAGTCATTTTCGTGCTACTAGTGCTGCCTAAAGATTACATGACTCTAAGAAGTACCTGTGGTGTAATGGAATACTCAACAGATTGGGCTTTAATACTTATACGGAGAGAGAGATAAGAATATACGTACACACACATGTATACGTATATACGCATATATACATTTTCAGGCGGTGCTCCAGCATGGACTCAGTCAAATGACCGAAACAAATAAAAGAATAACAGAATATTCATATAATGTATACACAGATATGTATATATATATATATATATATATATATATATATATATATATATATATATTTATTAATATATATACATACATACATGCATACATACATAATTCTTATTCTTACATACATACACACACAAATACATACACACATATTACTTAATATGCATTTATGTATATTTGTATACATACACGTAAGAGCAGATGGGTGAACTCATATGTTATTGACCCAATCTGGGTCACTTTACAGTTTTTATTTTCTGTTAAACTATTTTTATTGTAAGCATGTGTAACTTTATCTGATTGCATCCGCACGAGAAAGAGAGAGAGAGAGAGAGAGAGAGAGGGGGGAGAGAGAGAGAGAGAGAGAAAGAAAGAAAGAGAGACCGAAAAATAAAGTGCGAAATCAAATCAGAGAGTAAAATTGTAGAGTGTCCTTAACATTGAAAGTAACAATAACAGATTTTAGTGCATAAATCAATGATTCCATTCTTGTGTTGGGTTAGTATAGAAAGTTTTAGTCTATGTCGTTCAGGAGATATAAGTGGTACTCATACGACGGATAACGGGATGGCTTACAAGTCTTGCATTCACGTCACAATTTTATTTGAAAATTGCTTTCTTAATGCACTTTTAGCTTGGCCTCTGTATGTATTTTTATACAGAAACAATATATTCGTGTTGTTATTTCTCCTGTTCGAATATAAATATTTTGTATTTAGATATCTACGAGACAGCATGCTAAATTTAGAACTCAGGAAAGTTTGAAAAATCGAAATTAAATCCAAAATGAAAGGAACTGAATCTAGAGATAACGAGAATTTGTTTTTCTTCTTTCATTTCAAGTAGATAATTTCAGAACATAAGCGGATTAAAGATGAAAAAGTAATCGTGCATTAAAGAAGGTGAGCGATCTTTGGTAGGTGGGGTGAAAATTCCAGACGTTTCGACGTAATTTCACCTCTTCAGCGATGTAGAAGTCAAACTCTAACTACCACACTTTACTTATAGATTTTATTTGAATATCCGATACTGATCAAACAGCTTCAAAAATGACTTCAGAAAATTTTTTATCAGGGCTGCCTTAAACATGAATTATTTATTGTTACGTGCTTGCAAAGCTGTCTGTATTTGCGAACCCAAACTTTTTTCCGTTACTTGAGAAAAGTTAGTCGCACAACCACAGACATACGGAACGCTTTCTTTTTCTTTTAAATATATCATCACTCACGTAAATATATTGCATTTACAACATTCTTATTAACGAAGGGAACGAGCTGGCAGAAACGTGTGTGTGTGTGAAACGTCAGAAATGATTCAAATATCTGACCTGCTGAAGATCGTCAATAACTCTTGGAGAATTGCATCCTATCCCTGAACTTAATATCCTCACTCCATAGTGAACAATTTTAAAACAATTCTGGTGAGATAAGGATCATTTGTTCATCGCACTCTTCCGAATCTTTCTCGACCTCCAAGCTACAACTGAAATTGCTGGTCCTTTGCGAAAGAATCTCCACCAAATTCGCGGTGTTTTCGCATCTTCCTCTCCGAAATACCGATAGCTTCGTGAGAAGCACTCTATCAAGCATCCTCCAAATTAACTGTCCACTTTACACCCAACTCATATAACTACTTACACCTGGTTGATCTCATTGAAATTACTCCATTTCCAACTCACGAGGCTCCACATTTCACATACATACATGTCTCGTGCCTCTTTTTACAGACACGGCAATACAAGAAAAGTACATTTTTCAACGATATTTCCACTGTAAGTGATATGAAATGCATTCGATCAAGAATGCACACTATCTCTTCCTTTATTCTCATCTATCTCTTCCTTTATTCTCTTCTGAATTTAGCATTTTTTCTGTTCCCACCTCCATTGTAGACAAGTTAATTGTTGAGAGTGAATATGTTTTACCCAGGTAATACGTATAGGATCATAACAATGCAAAGTGTTTGTAGCTCTTACACAAACAACAATACCCTTGGAAATACAATATTTGTTTGATATTACAATTACAATAATTAAACAAGTATATAATCAGTTTGTTAGCAAATACAATATAAGCTGTATGTTAACAAGGACAATAATAAACTATTGATAGAAAAATGCAAATAAGCAATTCATCAAGCTTTGTGAAACTATGTGTTTAAGTACCTTCTGCAACAGACTGGTTGCTGTCAAAACATAGCGGCAAGGTAACCGACTGGTGTTACGTAACCAGGCTATTTCAGTGCAGAAAACATTACGCTTCAAAGTGTAATCATTTTTAATGACACATAAGTATTGTAAGAAAGAAAATAAACATATAATAAAATGAAGGAAAATAGTTTTTGTTTGAAAACCTTTATGAGAATATTTCCCATTACAAAAATATACGTGTAGAAATCTTTTTATTCCAAATCGAGTTTCATCTAACTGACCTACTATCAAAAGAATTTCAAATTTGACCTCGTCTTCTCGCATATCTTGGAATATATTGCTCACTGAATGTGCCACCCTTCTCGGTGAGTGACTTGTGGGGTGATTTAGCTCCATTTTCTAATTGGCTGGAGCATGTGAACAAGCTCCACTCTTTGGCTGGTACAAGAAAAACTGTTACATATCATAGACGGTCGGTGTTTGCATTCTATTCAATATAACTTCTAACAGAATACAATGTAAATAACAAACACTTAACTCTAAAAGCAATTGCCAAAAAGTATAACATATTCAGTTGCAAAAAGATTAATATAAACCAAAATAAACAATAATTTTAAATCGAGATAAACAGAAAAAATATTCATGAAACAAAAGAAACACTTCCCAATACATATAACAATAACAGGTGAAAATGAAAATATACTCGAATAAGCTAAAGTAGGAACATCAACATAACAACAAGAGTAAATGATGTTAATAAAGTTCTAATAATTATTCCTTTGTTAACATTGAAAGTAATAAAGAGATTTTAACAGGAGTTGAAACCAATTCGGAGAAAAAGCATAGCAATAGGGAGTCAAGCATAACAAAAGCGAGTGCATCTTTACCTGAAAAAATATCTGCAAGCAGGATCAAGAAGTAAGGTAACTCAGGAAAAATCCAAAGCCATAGACTTATAGATGCCTGCTTCCATAGTAGCAAGCCAAGATTTGCAACACTTGTTTTTAAAGAATTCCGCGTACTTTAGAATGCAGTATATGATTACTGTTATGATTTTCATTTGATCAAAGCTACGAAGAGGTATCAACCTTATCAATAGAAATAACTAGATTAATAATCGTAACTATTTTTAGTTGCAAATCAAGTGCTATTAATTCAACACTTGTTTACGAAAAGCCACGTAAGTTTACACTGATAGTTTTCGCTGTGTTCACCTGCTTGTAACCCAGCTATCGCTGATGTTGGATAGCTTACGTTGTGTTTTTGATACCCATCTCTTGAATGCTTAAACTGAAAGATATTTGTTGTTTACTCGTTTTTTGATAATGTTTCGCTTAATAAATGCTTAAAACACGAGCTATCGTCCCAATATTGACGTTATTGCTTTTTCGTCTACGATTGCAGTCACACACAAAATGATAGCTTCCAAAACCTGTTTTCTGACTGGGTGAAAACGATCAAATTTTTTGACCACTGTAACTTCATTTCAAAAACTTTCTAGGACTAATGATTTCGATCCTGAGATTCAGCGTGAGAAATTACATCAATACACCAAATTTGAAAATTATACTTAATTTTAAAATTTCAAAATGTGCAGCCACACAGAAAAGATCTATTTCATGTACTTATTTATATACGCGTTTTCCGCTAAAAGAATAATGAAAGATACGTTAAACCTCTTCAAATTTACCCCCATTTGCAAGCATTTTGGTCAGAAACTTTACTACTCGTGACATCTGAGAACATCCAAACGCATTCTAACTATTCTAGACGTTCTTAGAATTTAAATATTGAACGTAACTTAACATACCAACGCATATACCAAAGCATATATAAATGTATATTATTCATTTTAAAGAACCTATTTCATATATATATATATATATATATATAGGTGTGTATGTGTATATATATATACGTATGTATGTATATATGCATATATGCGTATGTCTATATATATATGTATATATATAGGTGTATAAGTATATCTATATATCTATATCTATATGTATGTATGTATGTATGTATGTATGTATGTATATATA
>NC_068999.1:10362037-10368277 GCF_001194135.2 Octopus bimaculoides | reverse complement strand
TATATATATATATATATATATATATATGGAGATATAGGATTATGTATATACTCATGAATTTGTGTATATGTCCTTTTGGGTATACAACTATACAATTAGATACATTAATACATCCGTGAAATGTGATACAAGCAAGCGCTGTTTTTGTCACTCACATATTTATACTCATACACCATATTAATATAGATCTATATCAATATCTGTTGCTCCTACATACACGAATTTTTACAAAGAACCTGACATCTGTGACATAAGACTCCAGGAACTGAAGGTAAACTCCTTGATAGGGAATTTTCCACGATCCTTAATCGATAATCGTACTCAATGAGCCCTGACATTCAAGGACTTAGGTAACCAAAAGTAAGGAATGAATCGAAATTAAAGGTCCTTCGAAACATCTCGACCTGCAACGAAGCCTGCGTTCAACATGTCAATCAATCCGATGCTCCAGTGGCACTGTGTGTTTGGCTCACGGCCTTATACCCTTCATTAAAATGTCGAGAATCTCATTACTGAAACAACTTTCATCATAAATCTATTAGTGTTGAACCGGGGTTCAACAACGGCAGCTGTAACTCGTGTTTCATGCCCTTGTTTCAGAAAGGAAAACAAGAAATGTAAACTTATTCTTTTATCGTTTCCTTGTTGTTTAGCCTATGTGAGATTTGATTGAAGATGTCTCATTCGTGGCCATCTCATTGTTATATGTATCAGCAAAATCCTTATTCAATGTATCTTTCGTTATTTAAAACGCATTTGTGTGATTTGAGGCAGGAGTGATTTGGCTGCTTTTCCTTGCAGCTTGCATGGCCACATAGATGGACGGTCATATTCAAGACTCCTTTACACGATCAAGGGTGAACAAGAAGCGAAACATCATCATCAAAGACAATAGCAACAAGTGTTACTACTACTACTACTATTACTACTACTACTACTACTACTACTACTACTACTACTACTACTACTACTACTACTACTACTATTGCTGCTACTGTTGCATCAACAGCTTATACTTATATACTACCATGTGTGGGAGGATGGAAACTTAGCAGATATTGTAACACGGAGCGTTCAAACCAGAACTGGTCAACTTTTTGCGAGAAGTATCTTGTCCAACGCATAGCTCATCATCAGAATGGCTGCACTTTAAAAAGATCAAGTTTTTTTCTAATTTTTTTTTCTTATGTTATTTAGAAAGGGTCGCGACTGCAGTTTGTCTATGATTTGGATGTTTTGCTAAAACCAACTATCCTACATATCGGCTCCTCTTCCTCCTCTGGCACATCTAACATCTGTACAAGAAGAGTTCATAAGGTCACATGGAGCTAAGAACCGAGAGAACATAATACAATTCTTTAGTGTTTATTTTAGGCTTACTGTTGTGCAATAACACACACACACACACACACACACACACACACACACACACACACACACACACACACACACACACACACACACACACACAAAATCTCAGTTTACGCTAACCACCTTCTCATTCCGTTAAATGTGAATTCTCATATTCTTTCTAGCTCTATGCGTATATGTGTATACATGTATCTATGTATCTGTGTCCGTGTGTGTATGTAAATCTAAGTGTGTATATATATGTGTGTGTGAGTGTTTGTGTGTTGTTGTCGTTGTAAGTTGCTGTTCCTGTAGTTGTTCTATTCTGAATTGGGTCATATGAAGAAACACAAAATCTATGTCACATAACATGACAGTTTTTCCTTTCCATCACTCGCTCAATCTTGCTCACTGTCTCTCTGTATTTCTGTCGCTCTCTCTCTCTCTCTCTCTCTCTCTCTCTCTCTCTCTCTCTCTCTCTCTCTCTCTCTCTCTCTCTATCTCTCTGTATTTCTGTCTGTCTCTCTCTCTCTCTTTCCCTCTCTCCATCTCACTCACATTCTCTTATTCTCTCACTCACTCTTTATTTATTTCTCTTACCTTCTGAAGTACACCTGATTGGGACACCTATCACTTTCACATACAACACTAAGAATTTAAATTACCGTCTGTTATATATGTTTGTATTTATTTATTTAGCTAGCAACTTATTGCTATTTTCTTTTTAGATTTTGACCTCCTTTTCCGTTGTTGCTTTATATGTCGTTTCTTAATTGTTTTTGTTGATAGTCTTGTTGTCTTCTTTTTGTAATTATTTTAGCTTCATTATTATTTTTTTTCTATTTCAGTTTAACCGAACCAGTCAATTTGATTGTCATGATATATATTTTTTGAGCGACTGAGACAGTAACGTACAACTTGTAAGAGTCGCAGCAGGTTGTGTCAACAGGGTGTCGACCTCTGAACCGATTGAGTGGTAGACTCTTCTTAATCTTATTTCCCAGCAGCATTTACTGGTGATGTTTCTACAAAAAGGACCAACTTATCTCCTTTGACACAAGCTGTCCTAAAATAGCCGTTCGCTTCTATTACTTACATTGCATTCATATATTACATACATATATAATATACATTACATAGACAAATTGCTTATATATAAATATATATGACATATATGTTAAATTGCAAATGCATTGGAAACAAGCACATACACATTTGCTTACATGCATTCATAGCAACGTTCTTATATAAATATGGCTGTATAGTAAGAAGTTTGCTACCCAGCCAGATGGTACCGGGTTCATTCACCCTGTATATCAATTTGGGCAAGTATTTCCTACTACAAGTTCGATGCGAACAAAGCCTAGTGAGTGAATTTGGTAGACGATATCCGAAAGAAGCCCAGAATGCGTTCATCAAGGTAGGCTCCTCCACTAAAGTGCACCTGTGTTGCAGTTAGTGGTATTAAACAGGGCGACAGTTTAAGTCCGTCTCCTGAAAATCTTATTTGCAGAACATCCCTAAATGCTACTCGTTAGACTGTAACATCAACGGAAATTCTTAATCGAGATGGTCGTACATGCGACTAAAAATCGTTTAACATAATCAGGTGAGATTAATCCATCCTAACTACTATCTGAAAAATATTCTGTGAATTCCATCATCAAGGCGTTTAACACTAACACTTGTCCTCTTCTTTCGTGTTTTTGCTGTCCTGTGAGGATTTTCATGATCCTAAGTTTTCATCAGGACAAAATGTTTACCATTGTTCTGACTATGGTCGCTCAACAGACGCTTTCAGAACTAAATTCAGAATCAACTAGGATTCTATCGTTTTACCAAATATATTTATAACAGCCATTATGCACATCGTGCAGCCGGAACTTTCTTTAAGAATCGACATAGGATTCGAGAGAAATAGGAAGCTATTCCAACTAATTTACTGCGAGGCGATAGAAAAAAATATATATCTCTGATACATGTGACTAACCTTCAGTATTCCGTCAATAATTAAATATCTAAAAGTGAAGAATTTGCTTTTTATTGTATTTCCAGAGTCTTTGGAGATGTTCAACTCTTCACTGCCTGCTTTCAAGATTGAAAGTTGCTTTTGGAGAACATCTGCAAATTTGAATACTTGCGAATCGTCTCTTGACCACCACCAAAGCAAAAATCATGAAATGTTCGCTTGGACGTCTTCGAGCGCGGGCATTTTCACAAGAAACTCCAGTCGGTAAGAATTTACTCGTCTATGATACAGTTATGGTCCTCGTTCTCATACACAGATTTAAATCTTAGTCAGCAACCATCAGTACTTTATCTAAATGGAGAACTTTCACCAGCATCGATTTTGAAGCAACTTCAATAGGAAATGAGAGAAATGCCGACAAAGCAAAGACCACCAACATCGAAGTAACTATCTTTTGGGACTAGTCACAAAGAGTAGCATACGTAGTTCGAATTAAGAACAGATACTTCAAATTTACTAAGACCGTTTCAGGAAAAAGGTGGGGAACGAACAAGAAGGGAACGGTTGGTGTAGTAAGACTAAAAACTGACATTAGAGAACACACCTGAGAAAATTTCACTCGTCGCAAGACGGCCTGGTTATTTTTTTTTTCATTCAAAAAGGAGCGGACTTTTTTGCACGATCCTATCGTAAAACTTGTACAGCCAAGAAAAAGAGAAAACGGGTATATACTCAACTGTACCGGATTAATATGCTCTCATTGACTGAAATCTTGCACCACTTGGACAAAATAAATTAATAACCCGTGTAAATTAGCTAATAACCCTTGATCGGGAAGAATATGATGCTAAGTTCCAAGATACTTCCGAGAAGATTTGGGAAGATTTTAAGATTCCAAGAAAACAGATTGATTTTTTTTTTTTTAGTCTTTTCCTATAAACATGAAAGATATTGAAATATGCCTTCAATACTACAATGCTTACATCTACAACAGTGTATTCATGAGAACTTTTCGTTTTTTTTTTGTTTTTTTTTTGCTTTTCTGTGAGAAGACATGACTTGGATTCTTGCGTTCAATTCCCGAGTCGGTCAGTGAGATGTGTTCATCAGCAAGGTACGTCGTTTCACGTTTCTTCATTCTAATACGATACCAGCCAGTACCCGGCACAGCCTTCTCCTCGAGCCCAGCTACTACGTCTTGAATGTTCCCCTGGGCCAACATTAAAGGAATCGAGGAGATGTATATGTCTACGACAATAAAAACAAACTTAAAACAGCGAACGTATGGAATATGCTACACTCATACTACACTCTGCTGTTTTTATGCATTTCTAAAAGAAATCAAAGCCAAATTTCCATCGTCTAAAACTTTATTGCTGTAATTCTCGATTCTTTTGAATTCATGGCACATTAGAGATTAGATAAAGAAGAAAAAAACTGGGGCTGTACCTTCCATGAGAAGTAAAGCAAAATATTTTGTAGTTAAAATTACGAATTAAATATTTACAAAAATATTTATCGATATTCTAATCATATTTATATAACAATATGATCTTTCTGTGGAGGCGCAATGGCCCAGTGATTAGGGCAGCGGAATTGCGGTCATGGGATCGCGGTTTCGATACCCTGACCGTTCGTTGTGAGTGTTTATTGAGCGAAAACACCTAAAAGTTCCACAAGCCTCCGGCATGGGATTGTGGCGAACCGTGCTGTACTCTTTCACCAAAACTTTCTCTCACTCTTACTTCCTGTTTCTTTTGTACCTGTAATTCAAAGGGTCAGCCTTGTCACACTGAATATCACCGAGAACTACGTTAAGGGTACACGTGTCTGTGGAGAGCTCAGCCACTTGCACGTTAATTTCACGTGCAGGCTGTTCCGTTGATCGGATCAACAGTGACCCTCGACGTCGTAAGCGATGGAGTGCCAACACACATGATTTTTCTACAGTAGGCTTGAGATTTTGGGGGAAACGTCAGTCGTTACATTTACTTCAGTGTTTAACAGGCACTTATGTTATCGACCCCGAATGGATTAAAGGCGAAGCCGACCTCAGTGAAATTTGAACTCAGAGGTGAAGACGAGCAAAATGCTGTCGATCGTGCTATCGATTCGGTCAGCTCACTACCTCAAAACCTTTTTTCCGATCCTCTAACGATTCTACCAGTTCGTGAGCTTTAATGGCTGAATGATACTTGCCAGTTGTTTGTCAACTAAAAGACAGCTGCAGTACAAGAAAATTCATGTCTTCGTTTATTTATCTTTAGCTCAGCAATGATTGTAAACAAAAACGTGATAATACATTCACACTGACCCACTAACTATGTTAATAATATAACTCACAACACTGTTAGGGCATTGCACTGTTCGCACAACCAAGATAATGGATCTCAATACTTGCTAGAAATAGCAGACAAATTACCTCAAATTGACCTAGCTTAAACAGTGATATATCCGCTTAATTTATTATTATTATTTTTTTTCTCAGCGTCTCAGGTTTTGTACTGGATAATTTGCGCTGTATTAATTTCACGTATCTTATACACTAAAACTATTCTTCTTGTGTGGCTGTGTGGTAAGAAGCACGCTTCCCAACCACATGGTTCCGGCTTCAGTCCAACTGAGTGGCATCTTCGGCAAGTGTCTTTCTACTATAAACACGATCCAACTAAAGATTTGTGAGTGGATTTGGTAGACGGAAACTGAAAGAAAGCCATCATATCTATGTGTGTTTGTGTTAGTCTCCACCACCGCTTCACAACTGGTGCTGGTATGTTTACGTCCCCTGAACCTAGCGGTTCGCAAAAGTGCCAGGATTTAAAAAGATACTTGGGTCGATTCATTCGACTAAATTTCTTCAAGGCGTCCCCCGCCATGACCGCATTCTCATGATTGAAAAGTATATATATATATATATATAT
>NC_068999.1:10360129-10361380 GCF_001194135.2 Octopus bimaculoides | reverse complement strand
AGGTTTTTAAACAGATTTTTACGCCTTATAGGCTATTTCCCTTCCTGTCAGGCATCAGAGCCGGGGAGAGAAATATAAGAGGGAGGCTGGATTAAGAGGCCACTATTTCCACACCCGCCTTATCCTGCTAAACGCAAATATAAAATAATAAAAGGAGAATAATGAAAGAGAGACACTGGAAGAAAGCAAATACAAAAAATGAATATTTTTAAAAGGATTAAATATATATCTAAGTGCGTGCGTAGACGCGCACATTTATACAAAACAAACATACGCACGCATTCTGTTATTCTGTTACTTGTTTCAGTCATTTGACTGCGGCCATGCTGGAGCACCTCCTTAGAGAGTTTTTCACTCGCAGAAATCAACCCCTTGACTTATTCTATGTAAGTCTGGTACTTATTCTATCCGCTAGTTTACGTGAACGTAAACACACCGACATCGGTTGTCAAGAGATGTGTATATATAGTTCTTACAAGAACTAGCGATTTCGGAATGGTAAGAATTTGTCGATATATATATGCAAAATTGATTGTTGTAGCAAATGAAAACACGGAAATTTATTCGCATAGATGTTCTCAACACGAACGGATATGAGGTGGCTTAAAACAGACAACTCGTTTAATCCCTATTCATTTTATTAATCCACTTATAGACAGTATTTCGTTGCACGTATCTGATATATCGTCAAAAATGACTTGGTTTGAAGAAAGCGTATAGCATCAAAAGATTTTCTTTACCAAGTTCTTACTTGTTAGGGGTTGGCTGAGAAAGTATACCTATAAAGCAGCTTTGCTATGGGATTTATATATGTATATTATAAACAAAGACTTAATTATATTAAGATTTATATGAAGAGAGTTTTGAAATATTTGACCAGTAATAAAAAAAACCTAATTACTTAAGGTCCACAACATATTCGTTAAGAGTAGAAAGACTTCCGGGTTACAAAAGAGTCGCCATATTTATTTGGGCCGCTTATGATAGGAGGACAATTATCATATTTTGTTGAGAAATTTCAATTCATTTCTGCTGAAGCAACATGGCTTGCAATTTTAGAGGAGCGGCCTGCGATTTTTTTTTCCACGAGAGTTACGGACCCCAGTTATGAACTCATTTGCATGTAGCCAATCAGAGGTCAACTATCAAACTAATTTATGGGCACATAACAAGTAATGGGCGATAATATAATGTCACTTGGGCAAGGAATCACCATGCTTCTTTTCTCTTTTAAGAATACTTGTTGTTCTT
>NC_068999.1:10358538-10359381 GCF_001194135.2 Octopus bimaculoides | reverse complement strand
TATATATACATATATATATATATGTACATATGTATATATATAAATAAATATGTATGTATGTATATATGTGTGTGTATGTGTATGTATTTGGAAATGTGTAAATATGTGTACGTGTGTTTATGGGATAGGGTGTATGAGTGTATTTCAGAATATGCTAAACCACTATGTTCAGGCATTTTTTTTTTCTTTTTTTGTATCATTCTCTCTTGTTTCTGTGAAAAAGGGCTCCTGTACCGTGGCATCTGTACTATTCTGATCAACGAATCAGTGATCCGTCTTAATGATCAAGCGCATTTTATACGGGAAGGAATTACTTATAGATCAGCCCATTTCAAATTACCAACGTAATTTTCATTATTTCTGAAATATTTTGAGTGGCATGTGTTCACTTGTATCAACAGCTGCACAAGATGTAATTTACAGGCTTTCGATACTAACATACTTGCATGAGACGCGCTTGTTCCTTTCCTCTTATTTCTGACTCTCCTCATCTATCCTTTCCGTAAATGTGCGTAAGCTCGAAACGTTAAAAACTTCTTCAAATATTTCAGACAGTCAGTATGTGCCTCCAAACTATATATCCACGTGCCTCCAAACTATATATGTATGTATGTTTATACGTGTATGTGTTGTGATCGTGTTTATGTATGCTCACACGCACATACACATACATACTGATATATAGACAAAACATATGTATACATGTATACACACATGTAGATAGACAGTTGGATGGACTGATGTGCGTAATGTAAGTGCTCTTTGCCATGTATTTATACATTTAATACCCATGGTGTACACTCACACACAAATATAATATATATACATATATATATATATATA
>NC_068999.1:10356853-10358176 GCF_001194135.2 Octopus bimaculoides | reverse complement strand
AAACAATGTTCGTTTTCCATTTTTTTGTTTTTTTAAGTTCTCGTTTTTCATTTTGTTCACGTTGTTTTGACGTCCTGAACCCATATATGCATGTATATATACATATATATATATGTAGGTATGTACATATATGTATGTATATATGCATATATATGTATTATATATAAATAAATATAATGATATGTATTATATATATATAGGGATATATATATATATATATATATAGGGATATATATTTAGGAATATGTATTATAATTAAGCTGTTCTGCCAAAGAGAACGATAATACAAAAAAAAAAAAAAGTAATGGGGGTTATTCGTTCGAACAAAATTCTGGAAGGTGATGCTCCAGCATTGCCGCAGTCTAATGACTGTAACAAGCAAAAGGTAAAAGATAACAGATGTACGCATCATGTACATATAAACGATGCATATTGATCAGTTTTATATTCATAATATATCAATGAGTGTGTGTGTGTGTGTGTGTGTATGTATGTATATAATATAAACAGCACACGCAGTGACACGTACACGCATACACAATCGTTCTCAGTCACTCGCACACACATATACATATACATATGCACACACGTATCTAACCAAAGAGTGTCTAAACGAAAGGGCCAAAACCCACAAATCTTACAAATGATCGCACAACGCCACCCAACATCTACAAGGTTATATCGTGAACAGACCGACTTACTGTCGCACATACAGATTGACACGCCTGCACACAACTGCACATACACGTATGCACATATATACACACACACACACTCGCATACACACGCGTGCACACATATAAACGCTCTCTCTCACTGAGACTTAGAGCAGACACACATCTTGAAGCGCAGGAAAGACAGAGACGTAGAGAACATTTATAGAAGACCTCCTTAAAAGAAGGAAGGATGGTTGAGCGCCTGGCTGACGGTAGTGGTGGTTTCTGCCGTCATCACGAAGACAATAATACAATGACAACATCAGTAATACACAGTGGTTGAGCTGTAATCAACCGACTAACCTACCGACCAACCAACAAGGCCCAAACAAGAAATACATTTTTAAGAGGCTTTCGGATGAAATCTAATGTCTAATGAGTTTTAAAACAGCAGATGTTTCTTAGATTGTTGGAAAAGTCACACATGCACGCGTACACCCCACACCTACAGACATGCGCACACACGTATATAAAAAGCACTCACATACACAAGTACACAAATACACATACATACAAACATTGCTGGTAGGGGAAGGAGTAATAGGCAGAGTTGAGTAAGTAGGTTTGCTTCTATATATGTATATGTGGGGGCTGGGCATATATATAT
>NC_068999.1:10352222-10354445 GCF_001194135.2 Octopus bimaculoides | reverse complement strand
TATATATATATATACATATATATAAAGTGACTGATTAAATTATAAACGCTTTGTTGCTGATATAACCTCAGGGCAAATATAATACTGCTAATCCTAATAATAATACTATTAACATAAATATTAACTGTAGTAGCAATGGCAGTAGAAGTAATAATAATAATAACCACGACAACAGCACCACCAACAACCAGAACACAATCATCCTGGTGATATTTCAGGCAGCTGTATGGCTGTGTTTAAAGATAATGCAACGAACATTAACCCACGTTGTATTGTACCCTGTTACGCTAAATCAGTAGAGTGAGAGGAAAAGCGATCATTACTGCCATCATCATCATCATTTTCATTATTATTATTATTATTATTATTATTATTATTATTATTATTATAAGGTGTGAGCTGGCAGAATCGTTATGCCGCCGGGCAAAATGCTAAGCGGCATTTCATTGGTCCCGGAGTTCAATTTCCGTGGAGATCGACTCTACCTTTCATACTTTCGGGATCGACAAAATAAATACCAGTTGAGCACTGGGTCGATGTAATCAACTTGCCGCTTCCCTCGAAATTGCTGGCTTCGTACCAAAAGTTGAAACCAGAGAGTTTCTAGCTGTTATTATCATTGTTGTAGCTAACGTTGTTTAATCGATTGAAGTACATTATTTATACATCATATTTTATCGATCGTGACAGAATAAACTTAAAATGCGGACGCTAAGTTTGAAACTGATGACACAAAGGGGACGTAACTAGAGCATTTTCTCAACGCCGCATCTGTCCAATAGTTTAAATATCGTCAAACATATTGATACTGTTTAACAGCAAATGGTTTAGCAGAGCTTGAACTCTTCACTGGCACATTCTCGATCCAATTCCTAATGAAGAACAAATCCACAATTTGTGATGATTAAAATGGAAATATACATGATTGGATCTTTCTAAGAAATAGAATGCATTTTGCATGATAAACTAATGATTCCAATACATATATATACATATATATATATATATAGTTTTATTCTTTTAATACTTCTCAGCCCAAAGATTGTGACCATGTTGGAGCACCGGCAGTATCATCACCCTTTTATTGTCCATTCCTTGGAAGGTGTTTGATATTCTTGCCCTCTCTTGTGTTTCTTTGCGTAATATAAATTCATCTGAGATCGTGGACAGCAGATTCAAGTTGCTTCTTGAAAACATCAACCCCACTCAATGTAGATCGCTCTCTCTTCACATGTATTTTTGATCTATGTTTTCTAATAAAACGGGAACAAATTGAGAGATAAAATGACATACGAAAATAAATAAATGTAATATACTAGGGTCGACTGAAAAATTCAAAAGCTGACCAAGATACTCTAATGGAATGTAACCAATTGGGGTTCAATTTTCAGCATATTTCCCCTTGCGGTCCACACAACTTTTGCATTAGTGTTGCAGTGCTTGGATCCCATAGCGAAGAAATTTTTATCCTGTTGGTGGAAAACTTCATCAACAGGAGGGATTATATCATAATCACTGAGATGCATTTTTCCAGCCATGTGTTTCTTTTTTATGTTTGGTAACAGATGATAGGCAAATGGTGCCAACCCGTTCAAAGACACAATAAACACAATGCCTTTTGCATGCGATTAAAGTGAGGCCAAAATAAGTAACTTCTAGTTGCATTTGAAGTTTTCTTTGAACAGTCAAATATGGGTTCACCAGGAAAGAACCAATATAGTTACAAATAAAAAGGGCTGGAATTAACGCACGCAAGATATGAGAGCTCTAGCATCACTGCTACTTTTCAGCTAAACCTCGTATATATATAATAAAAATACTGTACCTTGACATACCTGTATACCTACCTTAAATATTTTGTATCTTCCAGTGAAAGAAAAAGAATGTCAGGAAACCAATATCTTACAGTCCAAGGTCATTGCTGTGAAACGAAGTACTTACCTAGATCAACACTGATAGCTGTGACCAACATTAATCTACAAACACATATGTCAAGCAGCGCACATGAAACGATTGAGGCTAGATAGAATGCAAAATACCTAGAGAGATATACTTGATGAATGTGTATTTCTTGGCCATATTAATATACAGAGTTACAGTATGCACTCGAATTTGTGTTCCTCCTATGCAACCTGCGTGTCAAAGTTTGCGGCAATATTTATACATACATACATACATACATACATACATACATACATGCATACAAATATATATATATATATA
>NC_068999.1:10349475-10351694 GCF_001194135.2 Octopus bimaculoides | reverse complement strand
TATATATATATATATATATATATATATATATATATATATATATATATATATATATTATGTATGTATATTTTCATCTATATGTGCGTGTATACGAGTGTGTGTTGATGCATGTATGTATGTGTATGCATGTATACTCATACACCCCCACACACACAGCCATACACACATACACACACACACAAAGACACGCACACAAAAACACTCACACACACACAAGCACCCCACACATACACTCACTCTTCGTTTCACGCCTTCGTACACCGTTCACCTATTTTTCACGCACAAAACATACGGCGCTGAACCATGAAATGTTATGCATGGGTGAATTATATATTTCTAAAATGAAAAAGCCTTTGCCAACTGATATAGTTTTAAGGTAATTCCTCCGAGTCGAATCACTCGAATCCGTGAGATTAATGACTTCATTGCAAATTCAATCAATAAATATAAAACATATACCTGTAAGATTCTGAAACTTTCGTTCATTGCAGTTCAGAATGATTTGTTGTTTTTTTTTGCTGTAAAATATTCATTTTTTATTTCATACATATATTTATTTATATATTTAATTATGTATTATGCATTTCATATACATTATTCTTATTTTTATTTTTTTTATTTCATATACATCATTGTTTTATTTCTATTTTTTTTTATTTTTTATGTTAACTTACGTCTTGACCGAAGGTGAATCTATCGTGGTCATATTTATGTTTCTTCAGGGTTTTTCTTCTTTTTTCTTTTATTCGGCTCTATCTATAAAATCTTCATCCAGTCACAGGCGACTCTGGCTTATATGACCCTAGTTATGCTGTTTATATTAAAATATCTTAGTGATTCTTTGTTTAGCAGCAGGCCTGTCTACTCCTGAATGAATAGATCTACCATCTCATTCATCCCATTCGTGGCCACCGTTTGTCACTCCAACATTTTAGGGCCTCTGTCGTTCAACGTTAATCATGCATCTGTTCCTGTACGTGTGTATGCATGGACAACTTTTATTCATTTTTTTTTTCCTATTTTTTCTTTGAAAGAAGAGGTAGGCTGTTGGCTCTACTGAGGAATACTTACATTCAATACAACCGATGTTTATCCGAGGGATGTGTCGCTGGAATGGGTCGACATCTTTCGGCACCAGGCTCTTCCTAACCGTTGTTGTGACAAACCAAAGTACCAGAGGAGATATCGCAAAGCGTCTCAATCAGATCATATGGATGCTACACATCGATCTTCCGACATTGCCGATTCACCGAACAATTCAGTCAAATGGGACTACATCAAGTAATGTGACCTTCATATATTTTGTAAAACAGAGTGTAATTAAAGAGATTCTTCCCGCTATTTCTATCAGTAACAATTTCCTTGATTTTGGTGCAGTAATCACAGTTAAGCTAGAGCTATAATACTTAAAAGTGAGAGTATATCAAAGATCAAATTGATCAGAAGGCCATGTACTTACGTTAATGTTATAATTAGAACGACGCACCTAAAAAGCCGGAAGAAATACCATAATGCATTTTGTCGAATGCTCTAACGATTCTGTCAGATTACAACCTCTAAATAATGGTTACAGCTTTAGCCACAAGGCCATCAATTTTGAAAGGAAGATATTAGGGTGCAGTATTTCACTGTTATTTTACTATATATCCATTGGTTCTGAGGGATGAAAAGCTAGTATGGCATCGGCGTGTTGTAATAGAGAGCACATATCAAACGCAAAGAGGTCATGGAACTCACAGACAAAGTCATATGCTATAGATTACCGTGCAGTTATGTGTCTTTAATCGTCAACATTATTTCTTGTAACACATTCGAACAGTAGGGGACGGAGGGTCAGCCTAGCTGGTAGCAAATATTTCGTCGTGTTTTATGCTGGATCACATTGACAAAAAAAAAAGAGGTGAGTGGATGATTATGATGCCTGAGTAAATACAGCTGGTACATAAAAATAAAAACAAAACTTGTCCAAGCTTGTACTATTGTGTTCGAGACCTTTGCTTAACCTGGCAGTTATCATAAGTTTTTTACTCGCCAGTCACACATACACATACACCTCAATATAACTGAAGTCGTAGTTCTCGCCCTCTTTCCTTCCTTCCCTCTCTCTTTCTCCTTCTCTCCCCCTCTCTCACTCTCTCAATATATATATATATATATTTATTTATACACAGACACACATATACATACATATATATGAATATATATGTATATGTGTATAT
>NC_068999.1:10345750-10348250 GCF_001194135.2 Octopus bimaculoides | reverse complement strand
GGCATGAGTTTAACCGAAAACGTCGCTCCGAGTACATCATTAATAATTTATTTTCATTGTTCCTACAGGATGAAAGACAAACTTCATCACAGCAGCATTTGAACACTGTACGTTAAGATCCGCAAGAGATACCGTATTTTTTTTCCGATCCTGTAGTGATTCCTCAAATTATTGGCCTTAATGGCATTCGATTCAGATAAACAATTGCAACTTTTTATCTGATGCTGTTTATAGATTATATAGACATCAGAATTTCACTGGTATATATTTTATCGACCTTGAAAAATAAACTGAATATTTGGCCTTAATGGAATTCGAAATAAAAATAAGCTAAGCGTCAATATCATTGACTATAAACTCGCTTCATTTGAGCTTTATAGTCAAAAATCATATCGAAATAACAATAAATTTGATTATTTATTTATTGCCCTCTCACAGTCCGAATCATGTCGAAGTTGATAAACCGGGAACAGTTGGAGTTGGTTTTGTTGTTTTTTTTTCTCATTGTTACTGTTGTTGTTTAACCCTAGGTCTGCCTTGAGAGAGAAAGCCTATTGTCAAAGGTATTTCATCGATGACAATTTCGATTTTGTTTTCTAGATGTACTGGAGACTTTATGTTATATTAGCTTAAAGATTGTAATATACTGATTTCAAAGGGTACTCACTGCTATTTCTAGTACAACGCGTGGTCATATGGCGTTACCCTCATTAGCTCAACTAAAGACCAACAAAACTGAGATGATTCAGAATATAAGAACTCGATTAAATTCCAAACTTGAAGAAACAATTTTAAAAATCATTTAGTTGAAAATATGATTTTTTTTTTGAGTTGCAGAATTAAAAGAACAATTGGAAAATATTTTGTTGCATTTAGTTACATTCTATGCATTAAGATCTAATAAAGCCTAACCTTATTTTATTTTGATTGATCTCAATGGGAGGAAAGAGAAAATATCAACAAGGTACAGAAGATCATTTAATAAAATGCTGCTCGTGCCCAAAGCATTCTGTAGCTTTGTACCACGAATAGAAATCATTTTTAGATATTGGAATGTAAGTTGATATTACACTTCCTCATTTCAAGTTATCATTATTTTCTTACTTAAAAACTTTAATAAAGTCTTTAATATATGTTCCGTTACAATCCATCTAGAATAATACTTTTTTAAAGTTAGGTATGTAAACACAATTGTGGAGGTAATATACAAAGTGTAGTAGGCGATCGAAAAAAAATGCCAAAATTATTTTACCTATATTGTTCATTTTAAGTGAAATGCAATATCAGTTAAGGTGTTTTCATATTTTTTTCTTTTCGGAAAAGAGTGCTATATCAGCAAATATGGTCCGGAACTACTGATCTGGAGAAAAGATTCCGTTTATCAACTTGGTTCTGATAGATAAATATTGCAACAGAGAATCTGACATTTCTGATATAGGCTCCAGACATGAGATTTCAAAAAAGAATTTACTCGATTTAAATTGACCATAATATTGGAGTGAAGTTTAATTTGATCGAATCCAGAAGGACGAGAGCCACAGTTGAGCAAAGTATTTTTGTCCACAACGCTCTAAAGATTCCGTGAATCCACCGCAATCATACAGTTATAACTAAGTACAACTCATTCATGAAGGTCGATAAAATTTAACCACTACAACACAACCAAGACAAATTTGATTATTGATGCTAATGTGAGAAATCGATAAAGTGTTAAATTAAATAACAAGGCTGAAGTAATCAAAGAACTTTCATTTAAGTCGCTGAGTCCTTTGCAAAGTTCATGAAGTTTACAGCATCTAATGTGTAAACGGTCTATCTCAAATTTCATGAAATTTATGTAGGCAAAAATATATATATATCTGTGTACGTGTGTGTGTATGGGAATATGTTCGTGCGCGTATGTGTATTCATATAAATGATATATAAACGTACATATAACCATATATATAAATATGTGTGTATACATACATTCATAGATGTATATTTGCAGATGCATACACACATATTTATGCACACATACACATACACACGTTTACAGACACGTACACACGTTTACATATATTAATATATACATATATAAATGTATATACCTACTCCTACATGAACGCACATGCATATTAATGTCTTTAATCGACCGAAATTTACTGAAGGGATTTAAAGGAGAGAGTTTCGTGAATGGAACGTGTCAGAGGTTTGATAAACGCTTTCCACGAAACCTTCACAGCTTCAGTAACTTTCTTACATATGCATACATACAAGTATACACTATGTGTGTGTGTGTGTGTGTGTATATATGTATGTGTAAGGTGCATGGAAAATGGACGCTAAACAATGATGTATGTATGTATATATCTACGTATGTATATATGTATGTACGTATTTATATGTGAATACACGTACGCCACAAGAATAGATGAATAGATGGATGCTGCTGAAACTGTACACACACACACACACAAGCACACACACACACACACACACCCCCCACACACACACACAC
>NC_068999.1:10344279-10345278 GCF_001194135.2 Octopus bimaculoides | reverse complement strand
TATATATATACATTCATACATACATACGTTCATATATACACACAGAAACATGTCTTAAATTTGTTTACATAAATATGATATACATTATATATATATATATATATATATATATATATATGATATATGTGATATATATGTAAGCATGTATGCATGTATGTATTTGCACATACATTTGTTCACTATAAGCAAATCATTTGAGCAGATCGTTCGGCAACAGTTGAACACTCGTAAGTCGTCTTCGGCGGGAGAATTCATCATATGAATGTATTATATACAAATATTTGAAAATTCGAATCTTAAATGTGTGTGCTTTCTCTTTTAAAGTGTTGATGCTTAAACGCTGCCACTATTTTCGGAGGAGTACGTGAGCCAGCAATCTTGGCTCAATTTGTTAATCAACATAATGTGTGTATTTTAGAATAGAAATGGTATTTTATTCAGACAAAGATGAATGTCACAAGCTCTCTCTGTGTTTTATCTATAGATCTGAAACTCTTTTCTACTTTATGTAAAATATCTTCGTCCATTTCTAATATTCACTTAGCATTAATATTAGAATTACACTGAATCGTGAATTAGTATACTCCCATCATATATTTCATTGGACTTCTGTCCAATGGAATGCGGTTTAGCATCTTTACTGTTGAATCAATAGTAGATTCAGCGGTATTATTTCATTTCCAACATCCAAACAATTCACATCAGTTTTCTTATGTCCAAGACGCGTTTGAGAATATCATAACCATTAATATGACAATACATTTCTATCCTACTTTAACACAGCAACGACAATTATGAGATGCCGAAACCAAACGATTACGTTGTTTTTTTCCACCCTTTCTTTTTTTTTCTTCTTTTTTTTTGTTCATCTCTAACTCTAATTTTCCGAACGGTACGTTTCGCAGTTTTGTTTAAGGGAACTTGAAAATATTTGCAAAAATGTTTACGATATAGTTTTTAATTTTGCAATTAATATATATATAATTATATATATATATA
>NC_068999.1:10343218-10343805 GCF_001194135.2 Octopus bimaculoides | reverse complement strand
TATGTATATATATAGGCACATACATAGAAGTGTTTATGTGTGCATGTGTTGATAGGTCTAGTTATCATCGATCGCTGCACTTTAGGTAACGGAGTTAGTATTAATATTATTAATCTATAACGAACTCGGCAAGCTGGCAGAAACATTAGCACACCGGACAAAATGGTTAGCGACATTTCGTCCGCCTTTAGGCTCCAAATTCAAATACCACTGTAATACAGTTCGTCATTCATTGTTTCGGAGTCGAAAAAAAAAAAACAAAACCAGATCGAGCAAATAAGTCTGGTCGATGTAATCGATATATCCTATCCCCCGAAATTGCTGGCCTTGTGCCAATTTTGGAAGCCAATATCATTTACCTATATATTTGTTTATGAAATATTTATATCTGATCGTCAAATGATCACAACAAAATCTGAGAAATCCCTTATATAAATATTATTCTACGTTGTCAATATGTTTGGTGCTATATGTATACATACATACATGCATACATACATACATACATACATACATATATATATATATATATATATATTGGCTAAACTGGCAATATGACCATCCCCAAGTACAACAACATATATATA
>NC_068999.1:10341999-10343005 GCF_001194135.2 Octopus bimaculoides | reverse complement strand
ATATATATATATATATATATATATATTATTATTATTAATACATATATATATCGACGTACATACACATACGTGCATATATACGTGTATTTACAAAGCATAGTATACCCTAGTTTCTGTATATTATTAATGTTATTCTTATATTATATTATTATTTTACTTGTTTCAGTCAGTTGACTGCTGCCATGCTGGAGCACCACCTTTAGTCGAGCCTAGTACTTATTCTATCGGTCCATTGTGCCGAACCGCTAAGTAATGGGGACGTAAACGCACCAATATCGGTTGTCAAGCAATGGTGGATTAACAAACACGGATACACAAAAATATATACACACACATGCATATATATACGATGGACTTCTTTCAGTTTTCGCCTATAAAATCCCCTCACAAGGTTTCGGTCGGCCGAAGGTGCCACGCAGTGGGACTGAATCAGGAACCATGTGGTTGGTAAGTAAGCTACTTATGACACAGCCACTCCTCCGCATTTATTTATTTACGCATAGATATACATATGAATGTATACATGTATATGAACGTGCGGAAGAAATAGTTTGGACACAGAACAGTATTGTAAACAGCAGATTTCTCATGTGTGATGCGTTGGTGACGCTTCAAGAGGTAAAGCATTGGATAAAATATTCTAAAGCAAACACCGATAAGATTTATGTTAATCCTGGATAACACCTTACGTAGTTTTGCTCTCTGTTATCTTATATAGAAATAATATTTATCAATAATCCCCAACGAGAAATCGGAGAGATAGTCTAATTTAATTTGTTATGTATAGAATGCATACACGATCGCGTGTGTTTGTGTGTGTCGCATATATGGCCGTTGTGGGCTCGTTCAGAAGAGGTGCTTATAACTTTTTTTGCAAATACATGCTTCGTGTTCTGTCCTGCTCGATATTATGTTAGATTAAGTATACCATCGTAATTTCGTTTTGTATAGCGGCCATGCTGTATCAAGTAATATATATATATATATATATATATATATATATATA
>NC_068999.1:10338154-10341406 GCF_001194135.2 Octopus bimaculoides | reverse complement strand
TATATATATATATATATATATATGTATGTATGTATGTATGTATGTATGTATGTATGTATGTATGTGTATATATGCATATTAATATTTATGTAATCTATATATTCATATGTGTGTGATTGTTATCGTATTTATCCATTGCTTTAATTCTGCTTAGATGTTTATCACTATCTAATTACTAACGTGGCACTCCGTCGCTTACGACGTCGAGGGTTCCAGTTGATCCGATCGACGGATCAGCCTGCTCGTGAAATTAACGTGCAAGTAGCTGAGCACTCCATAGACACGTACCATTAACGTAGTTCTCGGAGAGCTTCAAATTGACACAGAGTCTAACATGGCTGGCCCTTTGAAATAAAAGTACAACAGAAAAAGGAAGAAAGCGTGAGAGCAAGTTGTGGTGAAAGAGTACAGCAGAGTTCGCCACCACTCCCTGCTGAAGCCTCGTGGAGCTTTAGGCGAAAAACACTCACAGCGCCCGGTCTGAGAATCGAAACCGCAAGTCCGCTGCCCTAACCACTGGGCCATTGCGCCTCCTAATTAATTACTACTAACGATATGTATAACCAAATTGTTGCACCATGACTTTTCTGTATCTTTTTTTCTTCTTTTCCTTTCGTCTGTTACTTGTCATGTTGCTTAGAGTCCCATATTTGACCGCTTGCAGGGGTACTTTCGATTTATTTTTCAGTTTCTTCCTATTTCTGTGAACATGATCAGCAAGAAGAAGAAGACGAAGAAGACCAACAACAACAACAAAAATGACGACGACAACAATAGCAATCAGCAACAGTATGTAATTAAAGCTTTATACATCGACCCCAACAGAGTGAAAAATGAAATTGATTACTGCAGAATTTGAACTCAGAACGTAAAGTGCATGAATTTATATCACATTGCATTTTATCCAACGGTCTAATGATTCTGCCATTCCAACGGACGAACAATGATAAAAGACTATAAATTGGGCAAATGGCTCGCAGCTCACTGTAATAAGGGGTGGGTTTGCTTATGTCCTCAGCTCCTGTGTAAGACAGGTACGATATTTTATTGAAACCAGAGGAATGAAAATCAAAGTCGACTTCGGCAGGATTCGAACTCACCAAGCAAAGATACCCAGTCAATGATGCAAGTTATTCTAAATGACGCTCATACTTTTTTTTTTTTTGTCTGTATAGTCTACTAATTTCTGAATTAATAGACCTCGAGCATCGTTCCAACGAATCGTAGGAACATCTATGTGAATGACCTAATCAAAGTGCTGGAAATAGCAGCCAAATCTCTCAAGCAATAAACCCGCCGATTAAAATGTAGACAGACCAGAAGATTTCATTTAGATAGTCCAAATCTCCATACCTGAAACAAAAACAAAGCAAAAAGAAAAAAAAGAGAGATGGAGAAAAAAGGAAAAGAAAGATAGGGACCAAATGGCCATAGCTATAAGGCCTTATTTCCTAAAGCAGTAGGAATAGTGCTGACCGGAGGTGTAAGAAGTCCATTTATCTTCTATAATAAAATATGAAGTAGCGTTATTGTTCGTATGTATGGATATGGGTTAACAGGAGCTGCTAATTTCAACTATCACAAACTAATGAGATCAACTAAGACACTGTCGCTACCAACATCTCTCTTAACAAAGATGCAGAGTTTGTAACATCATCAGGTAAATTCATGAATACACACAACTCCATTTCAGTCCCATATAGTCGCACAAATGCACTGTAAATAACTAGGAGTATGTATATGTCAGTTCTCGTGTATTTTTCTCCATTTCGATATTATTTAGTATAAGTGTATTTATTAGAAGTCAAGGTCTGTCTTTTCTTTGCAACGCAATATTTCCAAGTTATGATATTCTTTTCCTTTCTAGGTACAAAGCCCGAAATTTTGAAGGGGGGGGGGCTAGTCGATTAGATCGACCCAGTACGCAACTGGTACTTAATTTATCAACCACGAAAGGATAGAATGCAAAGTCGACCTCGGCGGAATTTGAACTCAGAACGTAAAGACAGACGAAATAACCCTAAGCATTTCGCCCGGCGTGCTAACGTTTCTGACAGCTCGCCGCTCTTTCCTCTTTATAATGTTGTTTCAAAGTTTTGTAGTACAACGTTAGCACTTTTATGGAGAAATGATTAATCGATTATATTGATCCAGTAGTTGAGTGGTACTTTATTTTTTCTACCACGAAAGAAAGAAAAGCAAAGTCGACTCCGGCGTATTTAGAGCTTAAAACGTAAGGGCACATGGAAAAAAAAACCCCGCTAAGCATTTTGTCCAACGTGCTAACGAATCTGCAAGCCTACCGGCTTATTTACAGGTATAATATTCTTTTCTACTATAGGCACGATGACTAAACTTTTGTGGAGGAAACAAGTCGATTACATCGACCTCAGTGCACAACCGGTACTATTTTATTTGCCCCGAAATGATGAAAGGCAACTTCGATCCTGCCAGTATTTGAACTCAGGACAAAATGTCGGAAGAAATGCCACTAAGCATTCTTCCCGGCGCGGTAATGACTACCAGCTCCCCACCTTATCTCCAGGTAAATTATTGTTTTCCAATGTTGGCACAAAGCCAGCAATATCAGTGAAACGAGCTAAGTCGATTACATCGCCCCCAATGCTCAACTGGTACTTATTTTATAGACATCGAAAGGATGGAAGGTAAAGTCGACCTCGGCGGAATTTGAACTCAGAACGTCAAGTAGGAAGACATGCCGCAAGGCATTTTACTCGGTGCGATAACAATTCTGCCAGCTCGTTACCTTATCACCTTATCTCAAACAATGTGTATGTGTGCGTGCGTGTAAATGTGTTAAGTTTGAATTACACGTTCGCCCTAAGATACCTTTTAACACATGTCCATGTGTAAGGCGGAAACCTGGCAGAATCATTAACAAGTTGGGCAAAATATTTAAGGGATTTTGTTCGTCTTTATGTTCTGAGTTCAAATTACGCTGAGGTAGAGTTTGCCTTTGATTCTCATGAGATCGATAAAATAAATACCAGTTGAGCACTGAAGCCGATTACATCAAAATACTTCATACTCCGGAATTGCTGGCCTTGTGCCAAACCTTCGTATCAATATATGACCCTGTGTATACAGTTAAATGCTGCCCTTTACTCCATCGCCATCTTCAAATTTAACTGTAAGTGTACGTAAAATATGTATGTGATTGAGAGTGCAGACACGTCTACGCGCGCGTGTGTGTGTGTGTGTGTGTGTGTGTGTGTGTGTGTGTGTGTGTGT
>NC_068999.1:10336404-10336841 GCF_001194135.2 Octopus bimaculoides | reverse complement strand
ATATATATATATATAACTATACATATTTATACATATACATATGTGTCTGTGAGTACAGACACGCACACACACACACACACATATACACACATACGCAGATATAGATGTGTCTAATTAGCAAGGCAGCTACAGCGTGGTATATATACATACGGCTTTGTGTTAATTGTTCCGCTTCGCTTCACTCTGACTTCAAATAACACGAAGGACTCATTTGAATTTCATCATGTTTGGTGTTGATATATAAAGTGGTATTTGTCTTCTAGGGTCGATTGTCCTATCTCACTAACACCTTTCTCCGTGAAGGTGTCTCGCATTCTTAAAGTTCGCTAAGTTTAATATGCCCGAGCACAACCATATCTCACACCAGCGCTTCAACAAATTCCATCAACAAGTAGAGTGCATACATACATACATACATACATACATACATACATACA
>NC_068999.1:10328403-10332899 GCF_001194135.2 Octopus bimaculoides | reverse complement strand
ATATATATATATATATATATATGTATGTATGTATATACATATATATACATATATATCATTTTTATTACAGCTATTTCAAATAATAATAATAATAATAATAATAATACAAATTATAATATTAATAATGATAATAATAATAATAATAATAATAATAATAATAATTATGATAATAATAATTATAGTAATAATAATAATTTCATACGTAGAGAAGAAGTGACCTTTATGAGGAAAATTGTATAGACGATTTAACCGTCCCTCATTAGATGGAAGGACTTCACCTCTAAAATAATTGTGAATGTCGTATCCAGCAAGATTTAAATTCAGGAAGAAATCCCTTGCGATTCTAAGTTACGGTTCTCTACATTCTAATTTCTTGACTATTCATCGAAATGCAACATTTTCGTCTCTAGAGAAACAGAAAATTCCTTTAATAATTGCTTCTAATATCGGCTTAAAGATGGGCAGCTATCTGGTGGCATCATTACTGCGTCGGACAAAATGCTTAGCGGCATTACTTCTGCTTCTACATGATCTGAGTTCAAATGCTGCTGAAGCTAACATTGCCTTTCAGCATTTCGGAGTCGATAATGAACCTACCAGTTATGCACTGGAGGTAGATGTAAATAAATTCTCCCCCACCCCCACCAGAAAATTACTGGCCTTCAGCAAAATTTAGAAAGCAATATCGGCAGAAAAACTGAAGTTTTATTGGAAGGGATTTATTCATTATATCGACTCCGATACTTGACTTTATTTTATACTCTCTCAAAAGAAGCTGACTTCGTTGGGATAATGATGTGGAATTTAAAGCTGTACAACAAATACCTCAAAGCATGGGATTTGAACTCAGTATATAACGATCAATAAACTCAGGAACGCATTTTGTCTTACGTTCTAATTATCCTACCAAACCACCATACACGTTTATGGCGATTTTTAAGACATAAAGGGCTCTTAAAAAGAAACTGGTATAATATTGCTAACATTGGTAACGTGTTACACATTTCTAGGTATACAGAGTGTCAACGGCACGAGATAAGCACTCAGTATTCTCTCTATTCTCTCTAAAGTTCCTGGCGTTAGGAAGGGCATCCACCTGTAGAAACTATGCCACGGCTGACATTAGAACTCGACGCAGCCCTGCAGCTTACCGGATCTTCTCGAGACCTTCCAGCCTTTGCCAGATGATGGTGATGATGATGATGATGTTGATGATGAGTGATCATGAATGTAAAGCGGTGTTCCGTTCGAAGCGTTAAATAGTGTCGTGGTATTTTATCGACGCAGTACATCTCTGGTGCTATTTTAATTTACGTTAGAGGAGGAGGAGGAGGAGGAAGAAGAAGAAGAAGAAGAAGAAGAAGAAGAAGAAGAAGGAGGAGGAGGAGGAGGAGGAGAAGGAGAAGAAGAAGAAGAAGAAGAAGAAGAAGAAGAAGAAGAAGAAGAAGAAGACAAATTTGTTGATTAGCCGCAGGTGAGTTTTTGTTTATAACAAATTATATTCTATGTGCGACAGCTGTGAGCATCCCCGTCTTCTTTCAGTCTCATATTTATGAATAATGAAGGGAAAATTCACAGTAATTTCTACCAGGTCGAAAGACCACGTAAAGGTTATTGTCATCAACGTGTCATCAAATGTGAAGTCCACTTCCTCGATGCAATTTGACCCCCAAAGCCTACGTGGGGCCGGAACTAAATATGAAGTATTTTGTCCTGCTCAACATAGTGTACTATGTTATGAGTTCATCATTTTGTCAGATTATTCAAAAGTTGCCGAACACCATGGAATATAAGTGTGTGTTTTGTGTGTTGTGCGATGGAGATGAAGAGAGGAAAGAAGAGAGAGAGCAAACAGAAATTTTAGCAACTGTTTGCTAAGCGTGTCAGTACTACGGCTGGGCAACTCATTAGAATATCATGCAGAACTTGTCACCCAAAGAATCACTAGATATCTAAGGATCCTGTATGTATCGGGACTCTCACTGAAAAAAAAACAAAAACAAATCCATACTTTGTTCGATGCTAAATATTAATAGTGGAACTATAGAATATATATGCTGATATACATATATAGATGTTTTGAGTTTAAAACTGTGAGGATGAATGAAATCTTGTTACAAGGTACAGTCGTATCTTCGCAGCTGAGGAATTAGTCCATCCTCAGTCCAATTTTCTTATCTACTGAGATATTTTAGTGACAAACAGAAGCGACTTTCGTTGCCACATCGAGGAAAAACTGTACAAGACCAGAACGAATCCCCAAATATATATACAAATATAAACTAATATGAAGTTAGGAAGCAGAAAATTTGAAATCACTGTCAGGCATTTTGTGAATACTAATATAGTATTACACTAAGAAGTATCGAGTGATTGTTGGATACAACACTTTGCAAACACACATACATGTATATTAGAATAAGGTATTGTTGATTGACTGGATTGACAGTGTGTAGGATCACATGCCCAGTGCTATTTATCCTGACTCTTTGCATTCTGGGTTCAAATCCCACGAGTTTAACCTTGGCTTTCATCCCTCCAGAATGGACAAAATAAATTACCAGAGAAGCTCTGATTCGAATTAATTAATGTACCTAGTCATTCCTGGCCATTTGCCTAATTTAGAAAGTATTTATATTGATCGCTAAGTATAGGCAAAGAAGCTACTCAAGTGCCGATGGTGGCGTGCAAAAGCAGTTAAGAATTTGGTAAATGTTTTGGAACAAATCACTATGCCCTTGATTAAACACAGTAGTTCTCTCAGCACTAGAAATTCTGAATATCTAAATCATCTGTTGAATTCATCTAACAGAAGCATATGTTCAGGATATGTGCTTTATAGGTAGTTAGATATTTCTTGGGCCAATATCCTCTCTCTAAGCGAAATAGTTAACGGAAAGAATATATTTCTTCAACAAAATATGCCTATATTAACTTTAGGGTAAACTTTCAGGACATCTAGATGAATATTGTAAATATTCACTTTTCAGCAGATCTACAAAGAAACAGAAACCTTAAAATACATACTATAATAGCAGTTGATCATAGAGTACATGGGTGGGGAGATAACTTTCAAAATGTTGTACTAAGAAAACTATTAACTAAGCACAAATGAATCTAAAAAGAACGACACTTTCTAATTCGTCGAATTGAGAGACTATTAAACGTGTGCACTGCTATTAATAATTTCGCTAATTTAATGTATGCATACATGTGTCCATGCATATGAGTGTACGTCTGTGAGTGTGCGTGCAATGAGAGCCATCTCTATGTCCACGTCGTATCAAGGAATTCAAATCCTTACATGCATCATACCATGTTTCCCAGGGATCTAACTACGATAAAAGCGTTCAATATGAAATATGTTTTCTCATAAAAAAAAAAGTCTATAAATATTGTCACCATAAAAACAATAAACTCTTGTTGAATTCATAAACACACACACACGCACAGACACGCGTGCTCACACATATACATGCAGGTATGAACAATTTGAAGAAGACAACAACCAAAATCTATAGAATGTACTATAGATTTTAAGTATTTATAAAGCCTTCTGAAAAGTCGTAGAGATCCAGAACTGCTTTGATAGTGCAGAACCGTTAGGGAAGATACTCCAGTCATGACGATCCTATCTTTCAGTCTACTAAGTTCCACATTCTCCAAATGGTTTTCTCTTTCACATACCATATATATATATATATATATATATATATATATATATATATATATATATATATATATATATATATATATATATATATATATATATTCACATATGAGGGTGTGTTGAAAAGTTCGTGGGTTTGTGTAAATGAAAATACAGGAGGATGAGTTAATCATGATTTTCTTATTCAACATAATCCAGTCCCAGATTCATACAGCCCTTCTAACCCCTGTAAAGGAACACAGAAGGATGGTCTTCCAGCCAGGCCTTTCGCGACACTCTTAAAGCCAGGAACTTTTAAGCCCTCCTTCGTATACATACATTCCCCCAAATTTTCAAGGTCTTCTGCCTATATTAGAAGGTATTATTACGTGAAATTATGTTTTCTTTAATTGATAACTTCGCTGGTAAAAGCAAAACATTAAATATTTACATCTACACAGCAATGCGATTGATTTTCTTATTGTTTGAACTAAAGATTTCCTCTTCAAATCCATTCCTTTACTGAATTTATAATTTTGTTATCTATCATAAGCTTGATTAATTAATAAAAAGCGTAACATTGAATACGCATTAGGGATTTCCATTGTTACTACAATTCTTACACGTAAATTAGAGATAGAATATCCTTAGTTTGATTCTAATTCAGTCCACTGATATCTTAATTTCCACAAGAAAAAAACCACTGCAGAAGACTAAACGTTAGTGAGGGTACGTACATTATATATATATATATATATATATATATACATATATACAAAGACTCACACATATAAATACATATGTATGTATGCATTATATATGTATTATGGGCAGACAGGTATATATA
>NC_068999.1:10326002-10328280 GCF_001194135.2 Octopus bimaculoides | reverse complement strand
TATATATATATATATATATACAAACATACACACATATGAGTTTAATCTTACATACACACATCTATAATACGAGAAAAATTAAAATACCATCCTCTAATTTTTCTCTAAAAATTATGTCTATTTATACAGAAATTTTTAGTGAAAATGTCATTTAAACTATAGATATAACTTATCCTCAGCTCTACCTTATATATCTAACTAGATCAATTCATAGCATTGGGGAGTTTCTATGTTGTTTCTCGGGAGGTTAAAAATAGTAAATCTAATACAAACCACACTCTACAATCTTGAAAAAGGGAAGGACGTATCTGATAATGTGGAACGATATCGGTTATGGCTGTAATAAAAAGTTGTTATGGTTCAACCTGGAATAATTTTGATGTTTTTGATCAAAGGCCTACTGAGTCGGTGTCATTTTCATGCATGGAATATTCAGTCTACACTCAACTTGCGTCTTAGAGTAAACTGGTTATAATGCTCGTGTTACGTTGGCTCTGATGCACCTTAAGAATCCAGACATAGCAGTAGAGAGATAACCAAGTGTCATGACCTGCATGTAACTCGGCCTCCTTGGAGTGTAAGGAGTGAAAGACCTAGACATTTACGAAAAAGGGTTCACTTCTCTGAAGAACTTACGCTGATTAGCTCTCCCTAGGATTTTATACCATCTGGATTTACTTATATTCTCATATAAGAACGCAGACAAACAAACACACACACACACAATTTTATGAGCACGAATTTTTACTCCCACTCACAAAAAAACATTTAATTTTTAGTAAGGAATATGAGTTTCTCGACTCGAATGTACGTATTACGTGACGTAACTATTCATGGGTGTAATGTTATATGATAAATGTGACTCTACGCATGTATGTGTAAATACCTATACATTATGTAGATTTTATATATTTATATATTTAGTGTTACATCTATTTATATGTAACATACAATATATCTATCTATCTATCTATATATATATGTATGTGTGTGTGTGTGTGTGTGTGTGTGTGTGTGTGTGTGTGCATATATATATTGTACATATATATTTAGTGTAATATATATCTGTATGCAACAAATATATGTGTCTCAGATACATTCTGAATGTTGGCTGGACCTTAAAAACTCCAGATTTACATGTCCTCAGGACAGCTGATATCTTGAGTATTGAGGCAATGGTGCACAAGCCCCGGCTGCGTTGGACTAGATACCTTATTAGAATGAAGGATAGTAGGATCCCTAAGCAGATGCTATATGGGGCACTTGTGAATGGAAAGAGACCCCTGCAGAAACCAAGGCTGCAACTTAAGGACTGTGTCAAATCCTCATTAAAGGCCTGTGATATGCAGGAGACTGACTGGGATAACAATGCCTGTCACCGCCACAGATGGACGAAGCAGGTTAAGAAGGAGGTCGACACTTTTGAGAGAGCACCTATTCTACATGAAGAACTTGGGCGTGTTGCTCGAAAACGCGCTGCTGGTGTAGTGAGGGGGGAAAGCTTGATTTGCAATGTTTCCAGTCGTATATGCTTGTCACGAGTAGAGCTCATTAGCCACCAACGGAGCCGCAAATGCAAAATATAAGATAGTCCTTTAGCGCACAATGTTCCTGAAAGTCATCAATGGTCTTCACTGGTCACGAGTGGACGGCCATCATATGCCAATCCACTCAACTGCCAAAAATGACTTATCCTGTGACAGACCGGTGTCTCGTCCATGTGATGAATATATATGCCATAGAAACCGGCAAATCGGCCCCATGAGTCTATATGATGAGGAAAATATCTTATATACATTTCATGTGTTTCAGTCATTAAACTGCGGTCATGCTGTGGCACTGTCTTCGAGAATTTTAGTCAAACAAGTCATCTCTAGTACATATTTTTAAAAGCGAGGAACTTACTCTATCAGTCACTGTTGCCTTTGCTAAAATACGAGCTAATAAACACACCAAGAAATACACATACATATAGGCATATATACACGACGACCGTCTTTCAATTTCCGTCCGCTAAATCCACTCACAAGGTTTTGGTCTGCCCAGAGATATATTACAACGCTTGCCGAAAGTGCCACGCAGTGGGACCGAACACAGAACCGTGTCGTTCAGAAGCAAATTTCTTACCACACATGCATGCCTGCGCCTAGGATGTTAAACATTTATATATAATTCTGTGTCTGGTGTTTAATTAAGAAGCTCGTATCGCTACGAACATGTTCACACTTGACATTCCACGGCGAAGAATTTTGTGAGTATGTGACTTGCAGTGTATTTT
>NC_068999.1:10324474-10325867 GCF_001194135.2 Octopus bimaculoides | reverse complement strand
TATGTGTGTGTGTGTGTGGAGGTGCAATGGCCCAGTGGTTAGGGCAGCGGACTCGCGGTCGTAAAATCGCTGTTTCGATTCCCAGACCGGGCGTTGTGAGTGTTTATTGAGCGAAAACACTTAAAGCTCCACAAGGCTCCGGCAGGGGGTGGTGGCGAACCCTGCCGTACTCTTTCACCACAACTTTCTCTCACTCTTTCTTCTTCTTTCTCTTCTACCTGTATTTCAAAGGGCCAGCCATGTCACACTCTGTGTCACGCTGAATCTTTCCGAGAAATACGTGAAGGGTATACGTGTCTGTGGAGTGCTCAGCCATTTGCACGAGCAGGCTGTTCCGCTGATCGCATCAACTGGAACCCTCGTCGTCGCAACCGACGGAGTATCACATACATGTGTGTGTGTGTGTGTGTGTGTGTGTGTGTGTGTGTGTGTGTGTGTGTGTGTGTGTGTGTGTGTGTGTGTGTGTGTGTGTGTGTGTGCAACTATGTTTGAGTTGCGTTTAGAATACTTGTGGTTTTTATTTTCTCTTTCCTCGTCCTGCTGGTGCTAGCTGTTAGAGAAAGAGAGATTGACATTATACGTATCACTCTGAAATAACTGATAGGCTCCATAACGGTCGATTAATTCCCCTTGAACTGGTGCCCTGCACAAGACTGTATCCCTAAACATTGAAACAAATAAAGCAATAACCGTATTATACGTTATACATATTTACTTAGATGGACATAACATTTACAACGTACAAACTACAAAGCAATTGATACTGAGAAACAGTGAGACTGAGTGAACGATAGAGTGGAAGACTGGTAGCTGAATCGACTGTTCATGATTGGAGTAATAGAGTAAGTCCATTAAATGGACTCGTTGCACTCTCTCTCTCTCGCTTTCGCTTTCTCTCTCTCTCTCTCTCTCTCTCTCTCTCTCTCTCTCTCTCTCTCTCTCTCTCTCTCTCTCTCTCTCTCTCTCAATCATTTGCTTTCACTCTCCTAATTCTTAATTAGTGCTAATGAAACAGACATCAACAGAATGATTTAATTTTTGCTTAATTGATAACAAGGATAGTCTTACTACTAGCAAGCACTTAAAAGAAAAAAAAGCAACGACGACAGTCACTGCTACCAGTGTCACGCCATTCTTGACCCACGCAAATGGCTTTGAGTTTTACCCGAATTAGAGCTGGCAGTACAACTGTCATTCATACACACGCACACACTGTGTTTTTCTTTCTGTGTTTTTCTGTCTGTGTGTATGTATCTGTCAGTTTGTCTGTCTGTCTGTCTGTCTCTTTCTCTCTATGTACATATGTATGTGATGTATGTATGTATGTATGTATGTATGTATGTGTATATATATATATATATATATATATATATATATATATATATATATATAT
>NC_068999.1:10321869-10323227 GCF_001194135.2 Octopus bimaculoides | reverse complement strand
ATATACACACATACATGTTCAAGCCTGTATGTATGTATGTATGTATATATGTATGTACACAGACACACGGGCAGAATACTTATGGTTGTAGTAAACATTGCCTTATTTCTCAGACAAGTACGAGTGTTTGTGTGAATATACAACGATGCATCAGAATTTGGTTCCGATATGTTTCCCCATTCCTCGGAGTTTTTATATTGCCCCTTGGTAATCCTGGTACACGATTGTCAACGAAGACCAGTATAAAACAAATGACCAGTCACAGAGTTGGATACAAAATTTATGCATTTACAGATGTACAAACACACAGACCACATGACATATATGTATATAATGGACTCTCTCTCTTTCTCTCTCCCTCTCTGTATATGTATATATATATATATATATATATATATATTTATACTTACATACATATATACACATATATATATACTTACATACATATATATACACACATACACAACCATGTGAGAGAGCAAATGAATGAAAGTCGCACTCAATTCGTATGGTTGGATTTAAATGTATTCAATAGGTATTAGGCGGAACTCAACATGACTTCAAGGTTCGTAGACGTATAGAGCACGTCCAACCCATCAGATGTTCGGCTTCAGAGCCTTACTTTGCAGCGAAACTTTTAGTAAGTCAAGCTGAGTCGAACTATTGGGCACACGCGCAAACAAACACACACACACACAAGGCGGCGAGCTGGCAGAAACGTTAGCCCGCCAGGCGAAATGCTTTGCATTATATCGTCTGTCTACGTTCTGAGTTCAAATTCCGCCGAGGTCGACTTTACCTTTCATCCTTTCGGGGTCGATTAAATAAGTACCAGTTATGCACTGGGGTCGATATAATCGACTAAATCCGTTTGTCTGTCCTTGTTTGTCCCCTCTGCGTGTAGCCCCTTGTGGGTAGTAAAGAAATAACACACACGAACACATATGCACATATCTTTGAATATATATACCTGTGTGGTGCATTGCGTGTGAGTGCGTCACTGTAGGACATATGATTGCTAGGAGTATGTGAAGGAATCAGAAGATACCAATATTTGCTTTCGGATACTGAGAAGACGTGTTTAGTATAAAACACGTATTACTATTTTATGTGACATATATAAAACATTATGTGTAAGTATCGTGTATAAAAGAGAAAAACTACTCTAGTTTATTTCATTTTGTATGAATCATACATTGAACTACGCAAATATGTATACTCGCGAATATACGCAAATTTACGCAACTAATATAAGCACATACGTTTTATGTACTCATGTATAGAGAATTAATATAACTATATATATATATATATATATATATATGTGTGTGTGTGTGTGTGTGTGTGTGTGTGTGTGT
>NC_068999.1:10317276-10321268 GCF_001194135.2 Octopus bimaculoides | reverse complement strand
TATATATATATATATATATATATTCTGCGATTTGCAGCAGCATTTCTATATGAAGAAATTAACTGGTTTGTTTATAAATTATTATTTTGTGTGTGTGTGTGTGCCCATCGCCATCACTTGTCAACCGATGCTAATGTGTTTATGCCCGTAACGTAGCGGTTTAACAAAGGAGACCGATAGAATAATTACTACGTTCATAAAGCTCTGGGGGTCGCTTTCTTCGACTAAAAACATTCAAGGCGGTGCTCCAATATGGCCGCAGTCAAATGACAAGTAAAAGAATCAAAGAATGAAATACATATGTATATAGTTTAGCTCTTATTTGTAGCAGTCATACGAGTGTCGATATGATGTAGCACCGACTTGGAGGGTTAAATCGAAAACAATCAAGACCAACAGAGCTTCATATTAAATCAAGTACATATTTCATCAGATACTTTTGCTCAACGGCTTTGTTCAGGGGGTATAAATACACCAAGATGCTAGGTGTGTGTTTGTGTGTGTATTGAAGCTCCGATGAAGCTATAGGGAAAATACAAGCTCTCATATAGTGCGTGCATTGCATGGTAAAGCAGAAACAACTGTAAGATAATGAATCCCATAACACAATTTCTTATTCCATTTTCATTTGGACACAGCCTTAGGGCTGAAACGTATATATATATCTAAGAGAGAGCAAGAAAGAGAGAGAGAGAGAGAGAGAGAAAGAGAGAAGTGATATAAATATATTTATTATTAATTGTGTGCTTGTGTGTAGAACTGTGTAACTAATAGATATATCTATTATTGTATTTCATATATATTAAGATAGCATGCATAAATATGCATGAAGTATGTGCAGTAACTATATTATTAATTGTGTATATATCGTATGATATATATATCATAAGGTCTTAGATGTACAAGTCTCAATATTTTTAAGGAGGCGTTACTACGCATTGTTATAATGATTTGAAGACAAACATGTAAATACGGGTACATAACTCATTTTAGTACTTTTCCAAGCCTACTTCTAAACTGACAAGACATATGGAGAGAGATCATAGGCAGAGATATGTGAATAATATTCACTGTACATTAACAAGGTATTGGTCACTTCAAGTTGAGGAGACGCAGTTATATCCTAAAATATACAACGTAGTCGCCTGGCGAAATTCGTAGAAATGATCAGTAATGTGTGTATATACATGTGTGAATACATGTATGTGTGTATATATGTGTGTGTATGTGAGTGTATGTATATATATATATATATATATATATATATATAGATAGATAGATAGATAGATAGATAGATAGATAGATAGATAGATAGATAGATAGATAGATAGCTAGATAGATAGATAGATAGATAGATAGATAGATGGATAGATATAACGTGTACATACACATAAATATATATAGTTGCAAACCATATTTAAGTGCATAAGTTATCACGAATTCTTTCTATAGTATATTAATTTGTATTTGTATATAGCATGTATGCTTAATGAGATATAAAATACACGCATTTACATAAATGTATATATAAGTGTATATACAATATATATATGTATGGGAAAGAGGATGCATATATATATATATATATATATATATATATATATGGCTATAAGGTTAAGGAGGGTACTCTTATTATTTTTCTTGCTTCAGTTATTTGACTGTGGCCATGTTGGAGCGACGCCTTAAAAATGTAATTTTTTAGTTGAAGAAAGCGACTGCTGGACTTATTGTTTGTATGCATAGTTCTTGTTCTATTGGTCTAATTGGAAAGAACCGGCTGAGTTACGGGGACGTGAACACACCAACATCGGTTGTGAAGCAGTGGTGGGGAGGACAAGCAGACGCAAAGACACAGACATTAATATATACATATATCTATGTATCTAGTTTGCACACACATATATACACACACACACACACACACACATAATATAGAATATTTACATACATACTTACATACATACATACATACACAGAGACCTAAATACGTATGCATGTATTTATTTATGTACTCATCTATTTTATATATACATGTGTGTGTGTGTGTGTGTCTGTGTGTGTACCATATACGAGCGTTTATTTAAATATTGACGTGTATATATATGTGTGTGTGTGTGTGTGTGTGTGTGTGTGTGTGTATGTGTGTGTGTGTATGTATATTTATATACACGAGGGGCTTCTTTCATTGTCCATCTACCAAATCCACTCACAAGGCTTTCGTCGGTTCGAGTCTATAGTAGGAGACACTTACCGAGAGTGCCACGCCGTGGGACTGAATCTGAAACCATGTTATTGGGATTCCAGCTTCTCACCACACAACCACACTTTCACCTATATGTGTGTGTGTGTGTGTGTGTCACATTATGACCTTAGAATGTGAGCTGGAACTGGTTCAATTCGATTCAATTCATTTATGTACAGGCGCCGTCGTACCTGTGTGGTAAGAAGCTTGATTTCCAACCACATGATTCCGGGTTCAATCTCACTGCATGGTAGTACCTTAAGCAGGTGTATTCTCCACAACGTTGTGGTTGGATTTGGTAGATGGAAACTGAAAGAAGCCGGTTGTACATATATATATATGCGTGCGTGTGTGTGTGTGTGTGTGTGTGTTTGTGTGTGTGTGCGTGCGTGCGTATGTGCGTGCGCGCGCGTGTTTGTATATGCGTGTGTGTCTGTATGTGCGTCTGTGTTTGCCACCCCCGCGCTTGACAACCGATGTTGGTGTGTTTACGCCCCCGTAAGTTAGCGGTTCGGCAAAAGAGACTCATGGAATAAGTACCAGGCTTACAAAGTATAAGTCCGAGGTCGATTTGCTCCACTGAAATTAGTGCTCCATCATGGCCGCAGTCAAATGTTTGAAAAAAATAAAAGAATAAAATACTATATAATCACAACCACGTATGTATATGCACACAAAAAATATGCGAATATACATGTCTATGTTGCGTGTGTAAAATTTAGCTTGTATGATTCTTGCTGTCATGGCATATGCAAATGAACTGGTAATGTGTGCGTGTATATAGGTGTATGTATGTGTGTGTCTGAGATTATATATATGTATATAATATACACATAAAGTATTATAAGAATAAATGCAATGTTTGTGGATACACACAAACACACACACAAACACACACATATATATATATATATATGTATATATAGATAGATAGATAATATACAAATAAATATATCTAAGTACATTGTTTATATTTATATACAATGCTAATACACATATTTATATACAATGCTCAGATATATATTCATATAAATGTGTATGTTATATATATATGTGTGTGTGTGTGTGTGTGTGTGTGTGTGTGTGTGTGTAAGCATAAATAATATTTCTATTAATAGAAATATTAATTTCGAATACACACAACATTTTGTTTCTAAATCTCATTCAAATCCAATATAATTTGATACCAGCTCGTGTCAATAAATTCCTCCAATTTAAATCAGATTTATTCCATGTAATTAACACTAATATTCTGCAAATTGATGGGCTAATATTTATGCAATGTATTAGAGGGATACGAATATAAATTGTGAAATTGTGAGAGCTTATCATTTACCAAACAACAGCTACTAAATTTATTTGTATTATATGCATTAAAAATATTTACTACATGTATTCATGCATGAATGTAGATATGTAGTATTTGCATGTCTATATATGTCTGTGCGTGTCTGTGATACACTCTCTCTCTCTCTCTCTCTCTCTCTCTCTCTCTCTCTCTCTCACATATACACACACATTTGACAAAACGTATAATATATTTCTAAATTCACTTTTGTGTAAAATACTTATTCTATATAACGTGTACTATTCCATATGATATTTTACAGGTATTTATTTTATGTATGCTATATACATTATATACACAACTTATGTACGAAAGAAGCATAATATGGTATTTATATTAGAAAAATAATATGATATAAGCAATATATTTTTTATACATTTATGATTTATAAAATATTATATA
>NC_068999.1:10315276-10317241 GCF_001194135.2 Octopus bimaculoides | reverse complement strand
TATATATATATATATATATATTGAAAGAGTGTATGACCTTGTTAACTGTAATCCTTAATATATTTTTTATATGTCCGTGAAATGGTGTATCCATATGTATGTATAACTGTTTGTATTTGTATATCATACATATGTTTATATGTGTAAGTTATGCAACATGCAAATATTTATTTATGGTGTGTGTTTGTATACAAAATACGAATATATATCATTCTAATATTTTCCTAATATATCCGAAATGTCTTCGAATTTGAAGTCATAAGATTCCTATGCATGTTATTTTAATTTTATGTTTATTATAAATATTCTGTGATCTGTGTTCCTATATTGTACATGAAATACATATATCATTTTGTATGCATGAATATATATGTCTATACCTACATCTATACATCACAAAAATATAGATATACAATTTATATTCTACCTATATATTGTTTTTATAAATGCTATATAAATGTTATGTTATTCCTGTGTAAATTCTATATCTATCATATTTTGAAGAAATCACACGCACACATGTATTTACTATAAATATACCGTACATATAAAACAATTTATTTTTACATATGTATACATGTATATAATCATACACTTTAAGTTATCAAATATTCATATATAAGAATTTCCGTATTCAGTCACAAGACCAGAGGAGCTGTTAATTTATACCAAGTACAACAGTACACATCTGGTAACTTAGTTCTCTCATCCGGAAATTACCTCGGCGGATATTTAATTCAAATTTTACCAAGCCATTTGCCAGTGCAGCTATTTCACTGGTTTTCTTCATTTTGACACAATGCTACCAATTTAGATGAGATGAGTTTAGTTAATATTACTTAACTTAGTACTTTTCTGGTTCCGTAGTTTATCGAATATGAAAAGACGAAAGGTGAAGATGTTCCTGTAGGATTTGTACCTGTTAGGCAAATTACCTGATCAATTAATGCAAAGCATTTTCTAGGATGCTCTAAAATTTCTTCCAATTACCAAATAAAATTAATAGTATCATTTTATAATATATATGCATTATTGAAAAATATGCTAGGAGGGATAAACGGCTGGATAACAGGCGGATACTTTGCTGTATTTATCATATGATCGTATTTTGTTGTATTTATCATAAATACATATGCTAGATGAATTTATTTATATAAAAAAAAGCGTATATATAAATTATCTATCTAAGCACACGCACGGACGTGCTTGTGCTTATTTATATACATATAGTTTTCTGGTATCAAGTTAATAAACAGGCATTATCAAAAATGAGAGAAAAATTGTTTTAATAATGGCTCAGTACAAAGCCATTATTGTTTAATTGCCCTAGCACTACTAGTTAAGGCTCTGGACAGCAGGCAGTACTAAATTGTGGCCAGTATACACGTACACTGTAATCCGTGGCTTGTGCAGACAACGGCTAGACTGGTACCGGGATGTTATACTTTAGAAGTTTTGGAGGTGGGAGGTCCGATGAGGGTTAGCTACTGTAGGTGTATAATAATAAGAATCTCATTTGATTTCAGATGGAATATGTATTGTTAAAATGACATTTCAATATTTGTGCATGTATACATATGTGTGTGTGTGTCTGTTTGTGTTTGTATATACAAATATATTTCAAGTATTTATACACAAAAATATGTTCTTATGTCTATATGGTCTGTAGTTCATTGTTCTAACGTACTGTACCCTGATATGCATCTATATACACATGTAGATGTAAGTATGTACATGTATGTGTGTATACATGCATATATATTCTTTGTATTATATATATATATATATATATATATGTGTGTGTGTGTGTGTGTATATATATATATATATATATACATACTTTTATATATATATCATATATATATATATATCCTTATATATATCTATATATATCCTTATATATATACATGTCCCCTATCCTTATATATCCTTATACATACATTCATATACACACACATATATATA
>NC_068999.1:10312187-10314467 GCF_001194135.2 Octopus bimaculoides | reverse complement strand
TATATATATATATATATATATATATATATACACATGCATATGCATATATATGAATATACATATATATACTCACACATGTATACACATATATTTATACTCACACATGTATATGCATACATATGAATATATATATACACATGTATATGCATACATATAAATATATATATGCATACATATGAATATATATATACACATATGTATGTATATATATATATATATACATACGTACGTTCATATGTGTATATATATATATATATATATATACATGCATACATGCTTACATAGAAGTACAGGAATATATGTACGTATGTACATATATTTACATAAAAATGTGTGTGCCACGCAAATATTTCCATATATGCTTATATATATATATTGCATATTCGCTTACACACCATTAATTATCTGCCCCGTATTAGTGGATGATAAGAACTGGACCTTACTGAATATAAGTCGATTTATCTGAGAGCACATGACCATAACACTGGGCCCCAAACTCAACTCCAGTGTACCTGCCACTATTTACTTCTTTTCAGGTGGATGTTCTGTAATAACATACAATGAATAGATTTGCTCAAGATGACAATGTGCCACTTTGTCCTACACGCAACCTAGCACCCGTGCACTAAACACCCTATCCTCTAGAACACGCATCTTTAGTCACGTTTCACTCAATTTTGAATACTTTGCAATCAGTAATTAGAATGAGATGACCCAAAATTTCAAATTCCTCTCTTATATATATACACACACACACACACACACACACACACACAACTAATCGACGCTGCTTAATTATCAATCATTAAGGTATAAATAAATATCAATACTATATTTTTTGCAGTTTAACTCACGAAGATTATATATATATATACAGGGTGTCTCAAAAAGATGTAGTCACTCTTTGACAGACGATTACTAATGTATTGTTGTTTTATTTATTTCGAAATGACAATAAATAATCGTTTCTACAAAAATTTATTTTCCTGAATTTAATTTAACTTTTTAGGATTGTATGTATATCAATAAACATCAACTTGAACACAAAATGCACGAGTACTGGCTGAGAATTCAAAGAATGAGCACATCCTTTTGGGACACCCCATATATATATATATATATATATATACATACATACTTCATCTACATTGTTTTAATGCTAAAATACAATGAATTATTTTAGAAATGAATACATTAAAAGTTACTATAAATATTCATATATAACTTTATGAGTTCCATTTTTAAAAAAATATATATACCGATAGTTGTTGTCTTACATTATTCTATATATACATTCTAAAATAATAGAATCAGTTTTGTATTCTCCAACATAGTGAAGGTAATCAAAATGGATGTTAATGAGAATCACTAGTAGTTCGCGCTTTTGGATATTGTTTTGTTTTAAGTACAGGAAACCTTGTCTGTCCTAAGTAGCAGAGCCAATATACACAACGATAAAATTGGGAGAGGAGGTAATTATTCTAGTAATTGTAGAGTACTCAACAACCCTGGGATTTTTAGTCTTATTTCCTTAACGCAGAAACATCAAAGTAAAGTAACACGCGCTTTCTATAATAATAATGATAATAATAATGATAATAAATTAAAGTTTTAACCATTTTGTAGTAATTTTGTCTTTTATATAATTAAAAAATTGTTATGTTTGAAATGTCTATGGTATGTATATGTGTCTTATGATTAGTGTATGTGTGTGTGTGTGTATGTGTGTGTGCGTGTGTGTGCATAAGTATTATTATGCCTTGCATAGTCGTCTTAGACCGGAGTAATCTGAGAGAAGCTAACATCACATCTCTCTTTCTCACTCTTAATATTTCACACCTGCACCAAAATGCATATGCTATAGTTTATCTTAGCATGAAATAAGCAAAATTTTAAATAACAAATTGTTTACTAACAAAGAACGAAGAACAAAACACATTGAGAAAGTAAAATAAAAATCCATCAAATTTCAACTTATTTAAAACATTTACTAAAAACAGGGAAAAAAATCAATGTGAGATGTGTTACAAGGTTGGTTTTACAATTTGATATAATACAATATAAACATGAGAGAAAAAAAATAGTTTGAATAACAAATGTACGAACTCAATATCATAAACTGTGAAAATAGTTTAAATTTTTTTATCCTTTGTTATTTTTCTTTTGTTTTGTTTTGGCTTTTATATTACTTTTTCATTCAATCAATATTTTTTTTTTAGTTTAAGGTCCAAGTTCTTTTTTTTAAAAAAAGGTGAGATAGGTAAAAATGTTGGCAGAATT
>NC_068999.1:10310287-10311977 GCF_001194135.2 Octopus bimaculoides | reverse complement strand
ATATATATATATATATATATATAGCAAACCCATCGCATCAGAGAAAGTAGCTCACCTAAGTTAGTTGCTGTGGGAGAAGGAAAATATCCATTGCAGAGAGAAATAATTTTCGGTTCGGTGAAATAAAAATTTCGCGCAGATCCTTTCATATGGAGAAGTTAATGCAATGCCTTGTCATGTTGATGGATTTTGTTTCCGTAAATATAACTCCAAGCATATCTGAAGAACTTTGGGTCTTTTGTTGTTTGGATTGTACTTTTTTATATTTTTATTATTATATATATATATATTATTTTTTTTTTGTTTTGTTTTGAAGTCGTTGAAAAGATCTACAGGGGAAAATAATTGATTGTTATCAATTCTGAAATAAGATGTTTAGGAAAATTATTAACAGAAAAATATATTTATAAATATATATATTTTCTTCTTTTTAACGTGGATAATTCTAAGTAAATTGATGGAAAAATGATTCATCAGAGAACAGGTTATATTATTATTTATTCTGCAAAAAATAAAAAAAAAATAAAAAACAAAGAAAATTGTGTTTACAATTTAGTATAATGCAGTCATTGAGAAAATGTTAAACGATTTGATGTGTAAATAAGAGAAAGAAATGATTGTAAATGAGAAGAATTTTGTAAAAAAATGTGGATAAGTAATATTTTGAACAGGAAATGAAAATGTAGAAATATCAAAATTTAGTTTACAAAATATTCTGAATGAATTTGCGTTGGCGGAAACTGGATCCAGTCCGATGGACTATACCTTTAATTTAAACGGTCAGCCTTGTCGCCTACGTCTATGAGGCTGATTTTGCATTAGAATTAGTACATTTGTCTAATTCAATGAGCAAGTAGGACAGTGGTTTTCAACTGAATCATCGTCGAAACTGAAGAAGATCCCTCCCTTTTTTCTGAGTATGTCTCATAAAATAGAAAATATTAACATTGTAACAACAAATTTTAAGGAAAGTGAGTTTAAATGCCTTTTAATTAATAATTAGAAATATCCACGTTAAAAAGAAAAAAATAACTTCTCAAGTGTAAGTTAATGATATACAATCTTTTTAATCTATAATGTCTGTAAGAACAACTTCATTTATTACATAAATCTTTCAGTTGATGATAGAAATAGATAGGAATTTACAATATTATGCTGTGTATTATTTTATTATATTAAGAAATGTTGAGAGAAATAAAACTGACTAGATTAATTTATAATCCCAAACTAAACTGAAAGTTATGAAAACTAAGAACTTCAGTATCAAAAATAGTCTCCTAAGATGAGAAAGTATATAATCAATTAATTAGTTCATTGATTAAAATGTAATGATAAACCTTTATTTTCTATTATATTTTATTATAATTATCCATTTACTGATCAGTCAACTGAAATATTTATTATTGATTAAGGTAAACAAACACTTAATAGCGAACATAGATCAAAGTAGTAATAGTAATAATAATAATAATAAAACTTAGATCGAATGCAGGATCAACTTCAGTATAAATAAAAAGGAAAAAAAATAAGGAACAAGAAGATGGAAGAACAAAAAAATAAATGGAAATTTTATTTAAATGCAACTATTTCAGTGCAAGACCATTTAATTTAATTTCATTTTTTGTTATTTATTTTTAAGTGTTATATATATGCATATATATATCCATGGAAATATATATATATATATATA
>NC_068999.1:10305111-10310204 GCF_001194135.2 Octopus bimaculoides | reverse complement strand
TGTTGAAATATTTAAGACATACTTTTATTTAATTTTTATTTATTTTAGTCCTTCTACCCAGATGTGTCAGACTTACTGGAGATTATATATTTTTTAATTTTTTTGTTAAGGATTAGAGACAGGTGATAAAAACAAAACACAATATATGAAATTTGAACTTCGACACCCGGGGAATAGAGATGTAACTAATCTTTGTGTCACCACTGACCACATTTTTACATGCTTTACATGGATTTTAATCCTAAATATGAAACTAGCAATGTGTGTGTACCATGGGGGAAATTTGAATTCTATTCGATATGTACATACTTCTACATTTTAATGAAAGATGTACTTAGAAGTAAACGTAATTCTTTCCTTTAAAAATTTGGATATTATTTCTTTAAAACGCCCATGGAAATATTTCTGTGTAGAAAGTGAGGAATATGCCTTACACAAACATAAATGCGCTCAATGTATTTTTTTAGCGGGAATATACCAGTAAGCGGGATAGAATTTCTTTCACTTCTGCAAAATTTCTTCTTGACACTTTACTCACATATAATAAAGCGTAAGGGATAGAAAAAGTGGAATCCCAAATAAAGTAGTTACGTACTACAAAATTTGATATTCTTTCCCTTTCGTTCTGAGTTCAAAATCCACCATAGCCGATATTGCCTTTCAACTTTGAGTGATAGCAGGCGTGGAGTTTTAAGAGTACCATCGTTTGTACTATTTCTTTAAAAATGTCTAGTATTGTGTGATACCACTATTACAGAAATAGTTTGTATTTTAACGCCTTCATTAAAGTGATACGCATGAACATTTAATTTCTTATTGTCCCATCCTCCAAATACAGGTTCCACGATTATGTCAGAATCGTTAGAGAGTCGACAAAGTGCCTTACGTTATTTCTGCTGGTTCTTTACTCTCTTGGTTCAAATCCCGCCGAGATCTATTGTGTTTCTAATCCTTCAGGCGTTGATGAAAGTACGCATGAAGTACTCACTAGGGCCGATGTAATCGATTAGCACCCTCCTCCAAATTTCATGCATTATGCCTTAATCAGAAATATTTTACGGAACGATTTCATGAAGAAGAAAAACTAACCTTCTGTTTCAGAATATTTAGTTTAATGTAAATTTATAATTTTGAATTTCTATTCGCAACGAAGTAGAAAGTTGTCATCAACAGGCGTCATAGCCCCACTTGTCTGTGCACCACATGGTACCCTTATTGTGCCCAATCCTCCTGTCCCCGCATTAACCACTATGCGTACGTCTCATATACGTCGATCCTCTGGTATATTTCCCCTGCTCATATCTATCCGGTAGGTGTTGAACTGCAACAGTTTAAAGAGAAGAATTATGACATCAATCTCACCAGTGGCGAAGAGCCTGAAAAGATCATTGGCTCGCCTATTCCTTCAGTCTTAGCAACTTAAAAAAAAATCGCTCTGTTTTTGTTACGATATTATAATCCTTCTTTTGAATGAACAATCTCATAATATTTGGGAAATGCTATTGGTTAGCGAATTTCCTAGTCTACATTTAGAAACAGTCGAGATCAAAGAAACCCGCTAAAAATCCTTTTTTACTTATTCGCTGACATACAACTCATACAAATTTCTGCAAAAATTCACTTAGGCCAAAACCTACCTAAACATTTGTTTTCTCTTTTTTATGACTAATCTGTTATCCAAAGCTGTGGCTGTTATTTGATTAAATAACATTAATCTAATCAGGTAATTTTGAATGCAATGATTAGAAGGTAACTGTTTCGTTTCGGAAGGGGAATTCTCCTAAAAAATAAAGAAAAAAAGAAAAAAAAAACAGAACTCCCATTTCTCCAGGACAAACCTACTTAATTTTATTTTACAAACCATCAGCAATATTTCAGATTACTTATTTTATAATAATTCTCTGCTAGAATTTACTTCAATGTTTATTTCATGCAAGAAATTTCTGAATTTCATAACGACTTGAGATAAAAGCGAATATAATTTTCTTTAATATACTAATTTCCCCAATGTATGCGACATTGATGAATAATGTTAATTACTTCTTGGATGAATCTAAAAAATTATGTTGGAAATAATTACTAAGACCGGACTTATTTGAATATGATAAATGTCATAACATCTTAACTAAGACATAATAGAATGATCAACATTATTACTTTGGTGAAGCGATAAAATTAATTATTTCTAACGAAGGCACAAGACCACAGTTTTAAGAGAGTTATATAACCGACAATATTAAGCTAAGTACGTAACTGGCACATTATTTTATCGACTCCAGGATGATTAAAAGCAAAAATAAACCTCGGCGGGATTTGAAATTACGATGCAAATAACCTAAATATGTACCGCAAATGTCCTAGTCTAAATGAAAAATATAGTTTTGAGTCAGTATAAAAGGTAGCATACCATATATGTGCATCTAAAAAATAAATGATGTCAACAAGTATGCATTACCATATGTGATATATGGTGAATTATGCATTATTGCATGAGATATTCGATTGAAATGCAGTGGATTAAAACATGAACCAAAATAGACAGGGTTTATGGATTTGGTGAACAGGAAGTCAAAGTCTTTATGAAGTCTGTGCACGCTGCTACACTAACATAAATTAATTACATTGTTTAGCATATAGTTTACATAATAACAATACTATTTTTTTTTACATTGACGCAATCCTACATAAGTATTTAAAGAGGAAGTGCATTGATGTATGGATCAAACTGTACCAATGTTATCGGACTGGAAAGGAGTAATTTGAAGGAAACCCTTAGCTAAACTCAAGCAAATAATGCTAAGAGGACGAGATATTAATACCACCTTTCTGGATAGTGATATTAAAAAATTAATTTCACCTAAGCTTATAACTGACATAAATATAGATAAACTCATATTATAGCAGGATCATATTTTTAATCAAATAGTTAGATATATTAAAAAATTGTTGAACCTAAGAAATTTTCAGCTGAAAAGATTGAAGCTCAGAATATCAAAACATCTAATTTATTGCTTTATTGAAAGAGGTAAGTCTCAATTCAAAAGATGTGGACCCCCATGAAAGCATGAAACCTTTAACCTGAATTCTGTTGAAGGTTTTACAAACTTTAAAATGTTGAGACTTAAACGGTTCAAATCTGGAGAACTATAAATTTTTCACCACTCTGCTTCCCATATATACATACATACATACATACATATATATATATATATATATATATATATACACTGTGAAGGGTGAGTGGTGAAATTAAAGCTTACTGCTTTTCTTAGAGCAGAGTGCACACATACAACTTGGACTTGCGATTCACCAATCTATGACCGTAAAATGGTTCCAAAACAGCTGCGTTACACAGTCATTAAACTTGTTAGAAACTGCAGCCAATTAATCACTTGACCACATAAAACGAAGGGTGGGATTCGATAATGTAGTTCTAGATTGTCACCTTGGAGCGCTCTTCATCAGAAGCTCTCTCAAACAGATGACCAAACTGAAATGGGGTAAGCACGAGTGTGTTAGTATAGTAGTGTCAAGTCGAATACATTTGTAATTTCCTAATCTCAGGATAATTTTTTCTTCGAATTCCCCGGGTGTTAAAATGGAAAGTAATCGTATTGAGTTAGGGTTCAATCTCTCCAACACAACACAACACTCTGAAGATGTTAATGAAAATCGCCAAGTCAACTGCGTCTATTTAATTCTGCATGATCATTTTACAGATGAACACTAAACAATTATTATTTTTAAAAGAGGGTGAGATAAAAAGACTTTAATGTTCATGCTTTCATTCAAGGAAGTTGAATTCAAAAGAAAATAAAGGAGAAAAGAAATTGTTCCAACGGGAGAGAGAAACCGGATTGCAGATTTTGTATATTGAGACGTTGCCAGTAATACATATATGTTATGGCAATTAGCTCAATACTAACCTAGCAATAGGATTTGGTTTCTTTTTGACTGGGCACACAAGGCCTAAGTATTGTATAGACAGAAGGGGGGAATCATGGACATTGCTCTGTCCATGTTTCCCCTCCCCATACTTCAAAGCAAGGGAAAAATGTAATGTTTTAAATGAAGTGACGTAGCTTCCAAGTGGAATTGAAACCGTTTGGCATCTGGGCTTCACGAGACCTTCATTACCTTGCGATTGGTGAACAGCACACGTCACTACTTTAGCAGTTATATCTCAGTGATAAGGGTACATTAACAATCAGTACGAGGAGTATAGAATGATTTTTTGTTTTTAAATAATGGTTTTATATACAAGTACAATGAGGTGTTCAGGTGTGCATATATCATAGACATTGGATTGAACCGAATATACATGCCAGCTACCCAAATTGTTAATTGATATATAATGTATGTGTCAACATATTACAAATTATCAAAAGGTCAAAGATACCCACGGTGGAATTTGAACCCATTGTAGAACGGCTCGTGCTACGTATTTTGAAAAGTGTTGTGACCATTTTGGTTTTCTGTCACTGTACCCTCAGTATTAAGTTTGTATTTAAAATGATAGAAGTATAAACTTATAAAGGTTTGTTGCCTTAATAATTCTATACAACTATACAACAAGATTTTTTGCCCCAAAATCTATTTAACTCTAGTGATATATGAAATAAAAAGAATGCAAAGCACATACACACAGAGGCGTATAATATTTTAAATATCAAACCCGTATTCATGTTTTTTTGTTTATTTCCCTAAGCTAAAAGTTGTATATGATATAGAGAGATCTACAGTTTTATCTACCGCAGGTGTATATATATATATATATATATATATATGCATATATAGCCTTTTACGTGTTTGTCATTTGACTGTAGCCATGCTAGTGCACGGCCTTAGCATGTTGACAAAGACGCATATACAAATATATATGTACATATACCCACAAATAGCATCTATACCTCGAGTATATATATATATATATATATATATATATATATATTATAAATACACAGGTGTACACAAATATGTACCCACACATATCTATAAACATATGATTTTGTAAATGCATTAACATATTTTAGAACCCACACACGTACATACACGCATTTAATACACACACACAGAAGTAAAAAAAAAAACTT
>NC_068999.1:10297522-10304716 GCF_001194135.2 Octopus bimaculoides | reverse complement strand
TGTGTGGTTCTTATACAAGAACGTTGTTGACAGTTATTCTGATGTTTCGGCCAGCTAGCCAGCATTGGATTAATGTAAAATTGTTTCTATGGTAACTGGACATAAAAACAAACAATGTATGTATGTATGTGTGTGTGTGTATGTATATATATATATATATATATATATATATATATATATATATATATATACACACATACATTCATGCAACACATCCTACATTACCCTGATTGGTCGTTTGGTGAAAGTGTCTAACAATTTTGAATTGGTACTTAATAAACACTAGTTTAATTATCTGAAACAGATAAGCTGATGGAGAGGAGGACATTAATCCATCACATAATATTACCCTAACCTGGTACGTATTTGTAGACAAACTCAGATAATAATATGTGATGTGCTGTAAAACCTGGCGATTAGATTTGAATTAACAATCCCTGAATTCAAATTTTAAGCAGTACACTACCAAAGAACTATTTCTCTTTTACTTTTGACAAATATTATGAGCAAGTTTTCTGATTAAAATATGGTTTGGTATTTTGTCTCAGGTGAATTCAGTCTTTGAGCTTAATTCATACAATTTTGCAGCACAAATATTTCAGAAATTTTGGTATTACGTACTATATTTTCCAATATGTATTTTCCTGTTTGAAGACGGTCGGGGGTGATTTAGTTGCTATTTCTAGCAAAATGTGAGCAATAACCTCAAGAATATGTTGCCAGATTAGTGTTTGTTTAAGGGCAAAATTTATTAGCCTTAAGTCTCTTGAATTTCCCCTCCTTATGTATGAAGTTTCATGTATGGATATAAAGAAGACAAACACAGAGAGAAAAAAAATTAACAGAATAGTTTCTTTTTTTAATGGAATGTATGAAATTTCTTTTTTTATTATTATTATTATTATTGTTACTATCATTCAGGGTATCAGGAGTTTGTGATGTATATGTCTATGTATATATTTTATATTTTTTTTAACTGCTTTAATCAGATTTGTGTTTCAAGTCCCACAGTAAGCATCAAACTACTTGTCTCGTCTACACCGATTTTTCTTTCTCCCAATCCCTGCAAAAGAAGCATAAAAAAGCTTAGGAAGTGAAAGGAGAAGGATGGTGTGAGAGAGAATGCGAGTTGTTTAAGAGAGTTAGTATATAAGTATGGACAGGTGTTTGCTAAAACCCAAGTAGCACATTAGCCGTATAAACACATCCGTATGTACGTGTGTGTGTGTGTGTGTGTGTGTGTGTATGCGTCCCTACACAGACACACACACACACGTGTGTATGTACATACACAAATTTACATATGTGTCTATAATACAAGCGAGGGTGCACTTTTAAGAACTATTCTCCATAGTCGTTTCATTTAGATAACAGACGAAACGATTCGACAAATGAACGAAATAATTATTCCTTGAAATTAATTTTAATACGTTCTAAATTTTTTTATGTAATGATTGACATTATAAAAGATATCGTACAATATTATATATTTTCAACTAAATAATAAAAACGTTATTCGACTGAAATAAACCTATAAGTAGAATGTATCTTAATTTAATCTAATGTGTGTGTGTGTAAATAGACTCATATACACAAACACTGTGTTTAGTCGTCAATTTAAATGATTATTCAATAAACTACGAAACTATATATGTCCCTTATTTTTCAGTTTGGTTATTAGATGTATTATGTGGATATGAATAGTCGCAATAGTTATATTATCGAGACCGGAATGGTGAAAGGTTATTAACAGATCTCGTCGGGTTTTGAACCAAGAACAGAAATAGTGGTAAAAGGCAGCAACATATATGTCCGATGTTCTAACGACTCTTTCGATCTAACTTTCATATTAATGTATTTAACGGTGTGGTCGATAACTTAATATAAATCTCGAAGACAATACACACTCACACACATATACACACCTAGGTGACTAATTAACTAATAATACACTAAAAGTGAGGAAGAGCGAGAAAGTGAGAGAGAGGGCTATAAAGATGTACTTCAGTTCTCTTGTGGTGTTTGCTTCTGTTTATGAAAGCACTTAGGAGGAGGAGGATAAGAAGCCAGTTCTAGAAGCATTTGTTAACCAATTAGCTACTTACGAACACATACAGCAACATCGAGAGGCTAACGGAAGAAAAGCCGCTCAGATTTTGGTTTAGGAAAACTCTTATGTTTATGTATAGCACTGCTGCTTAACTCGTGTTAGTGTTTAGCAACTACTGTGAATTTTTGAAGGATACACCTACATTTGTTTTCATTTTTAGTTTTAACTTTAAAATTACCGAACTATCGGTTCGAGACTATATCTATTTATAGTCTATGCTACATGTTCCCGTATGAAATTTGCTTGTAGGTATGATCATATGTGCATGTGTGTTGACAAGAGTTTATAAACTTACGTGAGTATGGGGAAGAATTTTCTTTTATGTCTTAGAAATGGATTTGAAGCGCATACAATGCTATAAGAACATGTAAATATTAGGCTGAAAAAATCGTTTGTGATAAAAACCAAATTAAAACAAAAGACGAGTGTTGGCCGTGTGATACGAACCCATATCTATTAACATGACAACCGTTCAACAATTGTATATATTTTTCAATCTAATTTTTAAAATACACCACTGCTCGAGCTTCTATTTCTATGAAGTTTACCTTAATCGAAGTTGTAATTATTTCTTAATTAAACATTTCATAAATAAAGTATTATGTAAATATGATAATAAAAAGAAGAAAAAAATGAAAAAAGGAATCGGTGAAAAAAATGTAGAACTTAAGTGTTTAAACAGAGCAAATATATGTTCGTCAAAGAACCATTTCATGTACTGAATTTTTAAAAAAAAAATGTAAAAGAAATCTGATTATACTAACTAACACTATAATAATTCAACATTTTCTGAGACATTGAGATACCTGTTTTTAAGTGTAGGTGAAATAAGTAAAATATTAAAATTCCTGCCGATATAATAATAGATTAGGTAATGTATGAACAATGCTTTTCCCGCCTTTATTACTAATCTTAATAAAAATCTACCTATGGGATAATTTCTTGTACATTTTAGAACATGTAATGTATACTAGTTTTATAAGGGAACTTTCCTCGCAAAATATGTTTTTCCATGCGGACAGAAACTTTGTGTATATTTTATTGAAATAGCGAATTTGTAAGAGTCGGTTTGTAAATAAACCAACTCATTGAGAGTAACAATATTATCACCAAGGAATAATATATTTTTACTAAAGTAAAATAAGACATGGTGTTTTATTCCTGTCGCAAAAGTATTGTTAAAATACGTGATGTATATCGACCTTTTTAGGTTAGTTTTCAGGTGTTACTCGGTTGCAGTTAAGGAGACAAGAACACTAATCCCTATTGAAAAAATGAATGTGGAGACCATGGGTGATAGGTGTTTTTCAACAAAGCAGAGATATGCAAAACGACCCGCGCAATCCCAATTTCACTCATCGCTAATATATATATATTTTTTTCTTTTACTGTGGATTAGAACTTCCAATAAACTATTTTTGTCCCTGTGATGTGGCAAATTCTTGGTAAGTGTTATAACGGTTATGTTTCTTTCCGATTTGGTTTTCGTAAACGTTACGCTTGAGAGCACAAAATATTCTTTTAATAAAATTTAAAAAAAAGCAAATAAAATAAACAAAAATGCCTCACACAATTTCGTTAAAATTAAAGCTAAAAATATGACATTAACATCCCAATTTGAATACATAAATATACAGTAGATATAAAACTAGTCTGAACAAGTCATGAGAGATATAAGTACTAATTAAAGTTTTCGAAGTTCTGATGTAAGTTTTCGCAATAAAATAGTCATCTACCTTACTAAATTAAAGATTAGACTGATCAGACAAAGATACACTTAGTAAATTACTGGTATATCTTTCACTTAGTTGGTAATGAGGTAAAGAAAGGAAAAGCCAAGTATTCGCTGTTTCGATAAGCATCTATTTATAACGGTTTTTTCTTTTTTAAAAACCAGTTAATTATTAATCCCACGAACCAAACACATTTTACAATAACCGGTTAAAACCACTTTCTAGAAACAGAAGCCAAATTTTCCTCAAATTACACCCTTGCATCTAAAAGTATAATAAAGTGGATAATGATGTCCAAGCTAAGATGTAATGCGCAAGTTTTCGAACATGGATAGATCTACCTGCTCGGTCGATAAGGCTACACTGGGGCTAACGAACATAACAGTTAGTTGACTGAAAGGTATCTGGAGAACTGGAAGGCGATGTGTGGTCTTTGTTGCTTTATGTAGTTTGGCGAGTTTGAAAATATACAAATATGGGGTTAGCATTTGTGATAAATAGGTATTATGCCCAATACGAGTAAATCAGTGATGCCCTATGAAATGTTCCTATGTAATAGCATACAAAAAAAAATGATATGAAAGCAAAACATAAAATTTGGGTTTAACCTGATGTTGTAAGTTCAAATCTAGCCTAGCTAGAATAAATATTTTTTAAAATATTTGGTTTAGAAATGTTCTGTTTCATATTAACGTCTCTGAATTGTACAAATAATAATCGGTTTCTAATGTATTTATACGATAGTAGTAATTTGCAAAGTAAAACGAACGGTTCATTCAACTGTATCAACTTCCAGTTTTCGTTTTTTACTGATATTTATCTCATCGACCATGGAAGAAAGAAAAAGTCAACCCTGGCGAGGTTCGAATTTAGAACACAAAATGGTACTATTTTCGATATTACCGATTCTGCTAATTAATTATTGCCTTATAATTGTTATTTCTTAACATATGTACAAGCTAATACATTGTGGGGAAAGATGAATATAGAGTACTAAGTTGACTTCTCTGTGTATATACATGCGTACACGTCTTACATGAACATAAACACATACACGCATATCATAAAGTTATTTACCTAAAATGTTTATATATTAAGTATATGAATACTATCCCTAGAAGTAATGTGTAGTATACATGACAGATAGTTGAAATTATAAATGTTTTCTTATGAAATGATTTTTCGTTTCCTTTACTCGGTATCATAAGTAATAACATAGCTGATGATGTCGAATATCAGAAGGAAATCATTCTTCCACGAGAAAAGACTGAATAAGTTCAACATATGGTGATTGTTACACTTACACACAAACACTTTTATACATATATGTCTTGTAAATTTTCCCTATCGACCCCTGTAGTGATCAATACAAAATAAATTTAAAGTCCTCTGCATTTAAAATAAGAATATAGTGTAAGTGAAGGAGAGGAGGCTACAGTGCTAGCGGCATAAGTACTACAGTCTGCTATCGCTTTCATCAGCGGCCAAATAGTTGAAAATAAAATATTAATTATAATATATAGATTACATTTTATCTTCAGTAATGAACTGCGAATTTAGTCGGCCATTTTGAAACAAAATCGAATCAACAAAATAATACTAACTTATACGTCACCCCTCCCTTGTTATTCATATATTTCCATCGCGCGCGAAGGGCTCCGATGTTCTAGAGTAGAAGTTTTGTTTTGTCACCTATAAATTATCTTCAAAATTTACCGTACATTTTGTGTGTGCGAGCTTTAATAAATGGATATCCGTCTGTTAAAACGATGAGTTGTTGGATGAACAATCTTTCCATTGAACATACATAATTGACTGAACGATGGTCAGAAAAGACACTTGTACATCAACCAGAATTAATATGATGCAACATGAGAGGAGGCTGACCATTTGAATTTAAGGTACACACCATCCCACAGCTATCAGAATTCCTACTTATCAGCTTTCCAATAAAAATGCATGGGCGCAGGCGTGGCCGAGGGGTTAAGAAATTTGCCTTGCAAACATGAGTTCCCGAGAGCTGTTCCGCAAAGCTGCATCATTTTGTATGTGTACATGTGTAGGTTTTTGAAGTATGTATTGTCATAAACATATACACACATATATATATAATATATATGACAGCACCAAGTTTCATTAAATAAACAAAAAGTTGTCAGGGGCACAAAAACGTTACAGTAAGTAGGCGGGGTGAATAATATAATAATAAAGAAAAGTAAGAAATAAATAAAAATATATTATTGAGATCTATTATAAGTACCAGCATAGGTAGATTACGTGCTATGTAGGACTAGATACAAGCTTTCCTGAAATTCGTCCAAGTAATAATCTGTTACAGTTTTCATGTGTCTTTTATATTTAGGACTTACAGATGAAAATGAGCAGTAAGCGGATGTTTGGTCTTTGTGTTAAAATTTAAAAAAAAGATTCAATTCCTTTAATTTTTAGAACAAATTTCATAATTTGTATTTAGTGTTGTGTTGATTTTTGAAGCTGGGGAAACTCTATATTCCCGCATTCTATTTATTTCTGTTTTGTTCATTCTTCGATCGGAAACACTCGATAAAAAGCAAGTACACGCATATACGCAACGACTTCAATCATATGAATGTATATAGCAAGCAGATAGGTATTCCTAAATGTATCCCCTCTTCCTGCTTTAAAAATAAAAAGAGACTTCCCTCCCCTACAGAGTGAAATGTTTTCAGGTATGTAATAATACAGATACCATCCAGACCCCTCTCTCTAAGGTGTTAAGAAACCATCACAGTTTCAAATGATTAGGATTTCTATTTAAGAGGATTATCATTTTATATTTACTCCAATGATTTAAGTGAAGTTTTCCTTCTTTTTGATATAATTTTCATTATTTTAAAAAGATTGCATGATAAGTGAGAATCCTACATATTTACAAAATTAAAGATTTGATTTATTTAGAAGAATCAAACAGGTGGATGTATATTTATAATGGATGTTTCTGGGGAGCGGTGAGGTTTAACAGAAGTTATCCAAACACCGAGATATAAGTTGTCTTTCTTCAATTTGTTTAATCTTTCACTTTGGAAAATGGCAAAAATGCAAGCATACATATTCCCCGGTAGTCATTAATCTGTCTCTCATTAAGATAAAACTTTTGAGCTGTAAATACAAATAACCATATCCTGTCATATATATATATATACATACATACATACATACACACGGTATACAAGATCCACATTATTACAGGCATATATACGCAAATGTGCATGATCATGTTTAGTTATGCATATGCGCACACTTATATATGTGTATGTGTGTATATATATGTATGTATATATATATATATATATATATATATATATATATATA
>NC_068999.1:10293928-10296788 GCF_001194135.2 Octopus bimaculoides | reverse complement strand
TATATATATAGCTGGTTTATTTGTTTGACAGGAGATCATTTTGTTTCATCAGGGTTCACAATTCATACAATTTGTTGGTAAATGTTTTGTTTTGTTTATTTTTTTTTCCTCCAATTCGTTTTCAATTCGTACAGTGACCAAGTCGGTTCATTAAGATCGGAGTTTATGTGCGACTTTGGATTTCGAGTTGAGAGAGAGAGAGGAAGAGAAAGTCCTACTTGTTTAACTCACACTCCACATTATAAATTTTGCCTACTTGCTTTCTTCACAAAATTGCAAATTGCTCTGACCAGGTTTCTTTTTTTTTTTTTTTGTTTTTCTTGTCCCAGTATCCGTCCCTTAACTTATGATGAAATATATAATTGCAATTAATAATTGCTTCCAACATTGGCGCAATGTTAGAACTCGACCCATTCACTGGATCGTAATAATATTAATAATGATAATGGTGATTTTTAGGTTTTACAATCTTATATATTACATTTAAGTTTATCCGATTATTTTTTCCGCTTTTGATTTGCTTTCGTTTTGACATTATCTGTTTAAACTGACGTTCTTTTGTGTCTTAAAATCCATGTTAAAACATTTAGTTTAAGAATTTAAAGAGTGTATAGGTGAACAACACTAACTTTGATATATATTTAGTGATTTTTTTATGTTCCTGGCCAAAATAAAACTTCAGTATGCTTGCGCTGTTATTTCTTTCCTACCATTCTACATATGACAGAATATTCGATTGAGAGAAATACACACACACATATATATAATGCACGCACACACACACACACTAACTGACTGGCTGGCTGGCAGGTAAGCAGGCAAAACAAGTAGTTAGAATAGGTAGTAATGTGCGTAGCTAAGGTACATGTTGAATAGTAATAACGCTAGAAAGGAAAAAAAAGAAAATGAAGATAGGTAAGCGAGGCAACACTCTAAATAGGTTGGTAGGACTTCCGTTATTTTTGCCTGAATAATGTGAAACGTAGTTGTAATTGTGATGATAGAAGTAGTAGTATTAGAAAGAGCGGGGAAAGAAAAAAAGAAACAGGCAGGTAGTGTTATATAGCTCTAAACGGTAGACACAGGAGTGTGTGTGTGAGAGAGATAGAGAGAGAAAGATAGAATACGTTAGGTAGGTAGGTATTGTAGTAGTCGGCTACTTTGCTTTCAACTGATTTTATGCAAGCAGGCAGGTGGGATCGCACAAACTAAGCAGCCGGATCTAAAATACGAATGCGGCCCCCAACCCACAAAAAATAATAATAATAATAATAATAATTAAAAGATTTTTATAAGTCTGTGCTACCACTTCATACATAGATAGATAGATAGATAGATAGTGTGTGTGCGCCCATGGAGGAAGTATTCAATATGCTACATTTGTTAAAAGCGGAGTGTGTGTGTATGTGTTTGATACAACATATCCAAATATACTCGAGTTCCACTTAGCCAAAGCCTTGAAGGAAAGAAAGAGTTAAGAGTGTGTGCGTGTGTGTGTGTATGTGTGTGTGTGTTTACAATTAGGTGTATAATCATATTAAGATCAACTAAGACTTCTTTTTTCATTATTACTCTATAAACATCCATAAATAGGGTTCTTTAAAACCAAAATGAAGATAAAAGAAAAAATAAACGTAGGAGATTTGGGAGAAAAGGGCTTATATATATGTATATATATATATATTATATATTTAGGAGAAGAGTTAACATATATGTATGTATATGTGTGTGTGTATATATATTATATAGTGCGTGCATATAAACATCTATATAGACAGTGTATATTATGTAAAGAGGTAGATATAAACATCTTTATATACATATGTAATATAATTTATACATGCTACTATATATGTATATCAATAGGTTTACCTGTACATACAGATATCTATATGCATCAAACATCTATATACATGTAAATCGCAATGTGCTTGTGTGTGTGTGTGTGTGTGATTGAATTTGTTTTGCTATAGGTGAAGTTTATCGTAATTTATCAATTTGAATATAAAATTTTGATTATTTATAAATTTGGGTTGAATGAAGACCGAAAATATGTACTGGTGTATATAAGAAGTATATTAACGAATTCGATGCAACCGATCACGATTGCGTGTGATGATATGGGGCTGATATGTGTGTGTGAAAAGAATCTATTCATAAGAAAACATATTTATGATGATCATATTAACGAAAAAGTATGCATTAACATGAAACTATTAACAGTTGCTTGTTAGAACAACAAAACAAAGTATTTTTACATACATCATAAATATATATATATATATATATATATATATATATATATATATATATATATATATATATATATATATATATATGTGTGTGTGTGTGTGTGTGTGTGTGTGTGTGTGTGTGTGTTTGTGTGTATAATCCACGTTAATACATGTACATATATGTATCTACATAAATGTGTATATATGCTTATATATTTGTGTTTAGATGCAGGAAAATACGAGGGAGCGGGAAGGTGTAGATATATTAATCTCACCAAATGTAATGAACATTATTGCCCTAACAGTTTGATGAGATCAGCACTGTTATAGGTCTGTACGGTGTGTGTGTGTGTGTGTATGTGAAGTTTGAAACTGTTATTGGTCGTGGCAATATTACTTTTATATTATACATACGTACCTTATACATGTATGGTATTGTACGTATGTATAAATATTTGTAGGAGAGATAATTTTGCTTCTTAGCATTAAGTTACGATTTTTTTACGTTGGTTTGTTTCATCCCTATCATTCTCTCTTCTCCCGTACATTTTTTTTTTTTCTTTTATCTTGATCTTGCTTTTGCAATGAATATCAAAATAATAACAATAAATAAGAAATAAATAATT
>NC_068999.1:10290577-10293163 GCF_001194135.2 Octopus bimaculoides | reverse complement strand
ATACAGTAAAGATTTCCTAAAATTCTTTTAATTATTTGTGTGGGTTAATTCTTGTTAACCATTTTTGTTTCTCACGCGCTCTCGTACTTCATGCACAAGAGAAAAAACGGTATTTGTTGGATCTGAAATGAAAATAGCGATCCAAAAAAAAAAAAAAGTTCATTTAGGGCCTACCCCAAGAGTGTGTTTGTGTGTATAGAGGGGGGTGGGGCTGTACATAGTGTGAATTCCATACCTTGTGATAGGTCCTGGAGCGAGTGTCTTTGTCCTACATGTGTGTAAGGGGGACCGTGTTATTTACTCCTCCCTCAGTCGTTGTCGCATGAGCATACTGTGTTTGCATTTGTAATCTACTCTGTACCGTGTGGTCAGGTGTATTATCCCCAGGTAAATACATGCTTATCATCTCCCGCAAATCTCCCGTTGGACAGCGATTCGCCGGAGATGGTTGGCCCGTTGGGTTAGGTTCCCGCTTTATTTGAGGCACCTGAGATGGGGACATTGAGTATGGGGCCATTGTCATGGTGTAGCTGGAGCTGCCGTTCATATATGAACCGGTGGTCATCTGTGTTGACATGGGTTGAGTTGGAATGTTATATCCATATTGTCCGCCCAACATTGGGTTCGACATGTGTTGATGGTAAGCGTTCGGATCAGGGGGCATCATAGGATAGCCGTTTGGCATGTACCCGTTCATCTGGTACATCTCTCGGCCTACCTGTTGAACTGGAGCCCCTGGTGGCATTCCTGGTATCGCGTATTTATCTTTTTTCATAAGAGTCTTCGTCTTTCGCCGGGGTCTGTATTTGTAATCAGGGTGTTCTTTCATGTGGATCGCACGTAGGCGTTTAGCTTCGTCGATAAAGGGTCGCTTCTCAGATTCGGATAATAGTTTCCATTCGGCGCCAAGTCGTTTACTAATCTCCGAATTGTGCATTTTAGGATTTTCCTGTGCCATTTTCCGCCTCTGTCCACGGGACCAGACCATGAAAGCATTCATAGGTCTTTTAACCCGATCCTGGTTGTTCTTCTGCGACTGAGAAGCGCCTTGGTTCCCTTGTCCATTAGCACCCGGATTGCTTTGCTGGCCTAGGCTTTGCGGGCCTGACCCCGGGGCTAAAGAAGACTTCGATAGATCGGTCTCCATATTATAGTTAATAAAATGTCCGAGACTGTGTAGCCTTTCAATGGTGTCTGATTTATCCGAAACGTTCTTAAGCAAAAAATTGTTAAAAAACCTTTTGGGTTTTTCTTCTCTTTTTTTCAGAAGAGTCCAAACACATACGTCTATAACAACTGGTAACTAACGCTCTTTTGCTTATTTCAGCTCTCTCCCCATGTGTTATTGATTGCAGAGCGGAAAGTAGACACCGCGTTCAACCAATGAGAGCCGACCTCGTTCTGGCAGCTTTGATAGATGCTAATTTCGTTCAGTTACTGATATTAAACAATGTAGGCTGGCGTCGAGCTTCAAGTAGCTAAAGGCTTGATGGGCGGAGCTTAATGCTGGTCTAGTCTATTGTGATGCGGGCTCTGCGGATGAATAAATCTAATCTATATGGCCCACTCAGCGCAAGTCATAGCAAACTGTGGATAGAGTCAGCCAAGGCTTGCAACGATTACATTTTCACCTCAGAAGCCTGCCAATCATCTGACGTCAGAATAGGCTGTAAGGAGGGGAATGGAGGGAGATGAAGTGGGTGCAGAGTGGTAGAGGAAGGAGGAGGAGGGGAGTGATGGCAGTAGTATAAGAGGGGAAGGGAGAAATTTGCAAGGAAGGTGTTTTCGTTTCGTTGCTCTCCCTGCTAACAACTCCCACTATTGCTTAGCTGCTTATCTATTTCTCTCCATCTCAATCTCTCATTCTTTCTACTCTTCTCTCAGCCTTGCTCTCTGTCTATCACTCACTCCCTCATTCATTTAATTTCTCTCGCTCGCTTACTCTTATACACTTTCCTTCTCGAAAATAGACAAATTTTGACCTGTTTCTTCTTAACTTACTTCTCTCTTTCTCTCTCGTTCTCTCTTCCCGTTCCTTAACTGTCTCTCTCGTTCTTTCAATCTCTTTCTATCTCTTTCATTCTCTCTCTCAATTTCGTTCTCTTTCTTTTTCTCTCTATCTCTCTCTCACTCTATCTCTCTCTCTCTGGCTGTCTCCTCACGACCTCTCTTTCTCGGTGTCTATCACTCTACAATCTTCCTGTAACTTCCCCTTCAATTAACTATACCATCTCACTTCTAATATTGCCATATACCTTTCTTTAATCTCTCTATCGGTTTACATATATTTAAGCACAGTCACTCTCTCTCTCTCTCTTTCTTTCCATATTTGTCTCCCTCTTTTTTGTTCATTTACTCACTCTATATATCTTACATTCTCTCTCCCCCCCTCTCTCTCTCTCAGCGTGTCTTTTCTTCTCTCGTTCACTCGATTGCTCCGTTTTCTTATGTTTTTCTCATATAAATATAACTTCTCACTATCTTCAATTTCAAAACATGACACTGTCTCACAAGTACTCTCTTGCTTCTTTCTTCCCTCTCTGTTTCTGTCTCCGTCTCTCTCTCTTTCTTATAGATATATAAACA
>NC_068999.1:10287578-10288379 GCF_001194135.2 Octopus bimaculoides | reverse complement strand
CTTACACCCATTCATATGAATATACACGTACATGCAAGTATATACTCGTGCACTTACGCATGTTTGCTCCCGATCCAATGCTGGTTCCCGATTCAAAATAGGGAAAATTATCTTCAGTTTATATTTTTAGCCCCATTTTAAGAAATGGGGCTAAAAATGGGGCGTTTGTTGTGTCACTCACTGCGATGATCCTTTTCCGTTCAATTCATCCCTGATATTATAGCCGGTTACATCTAGGTAAACCTCTGTATGATTTTGCTCTCCACACTGATGCCACACTGAGAGGGTCAATTCACATATTGTGAAATTTTTCCTCTGTAACAAACTTTTAATCACTTAAGGATGTTTTCTTTAGAAGGTAATCGAAAGATTCATCGATAGAAAACGCGTCCGAAACAGCTGTAGAGAACCTTCCACCTACCTCCGTATTTATATATATATATATATATATATATATATAAGTATGTGCATAAATACATAATATACATAAGCACATAATATATAATAAATCTTTAGAAATATGTATGTGAGTATAATTTATAGGTATATAATATATATATATGTGTGTATGTATACATATACATAGAAGTGGATGCATACTATATACATATGTATGCATACATACAGAAAACACACACGCACATACATAGACGCATATACTTACATATGCATACATATATTAAACACACAATACATGCATATATATATATGAGCGTCATACTAATATATACTTTTGTTATTTACACCACCTGTCCTCGTCTGTTGTTATTTTTTGTATATTCTCCCATATATATATATATA
>NC_068999.1:10285473-10286799 GCF_001194135.2 Octopus bimaculoides | reverse complement strand
TGTTTGTGTGTGTATGCGTATATATATATGTGTCTATGTGTATATATATAATATTATAACATTACCACCTATATATATATATATACACACACACACACACACACATACACACGCACACACAAACGCACATACACACATCGCACTCACACATAGAAACACAAATACGCGCATATATATGCATATACACAAAATCATTTCAATGTGTTTTCTAGCTGCAGACCTTTGTATAATTCTCCTCTGACTCAATTGCTAAAAGTTTCACACACGCAAGCTCACTGGCTCACTACTTCTCACTCTACAGTATTTTCCGATATCCATGTTTACACATTCGTCTTCTTCATAAACTCTTCTCAGCGAACCCTCCACAAGTTTGCATCAAATACAATACAGGCTAGTATTTATTTTTCTTTAGTATTTTAAACTAAAGTACTATTATTGTCCAATCTACCTGCTTGTATTATCTATCTATCTATCTATCTATCTATCTATCTATCTATCTATCTATCTAACTATCTAACTATCTATTTATCTATCTATCTATACATTCATGCATCCGACTATATACATATGTGTCTGTGTGTGTGTATTTAATCGTAAATTAACCATCTATCTCCCGTTGTCGTTCTATCTATTGATCTATCGATGAGATTACATTTGTCTGAGTATGTGAGATTTCGTGTGTGTTTGTTTATGAGTATCCATTTCATGTTTAACAACATAATCAACTGTATATGAATCTATATATCACTCCCTATACGTCTCCTTGCTCCATTCTACCTGTCTGTCTGTATTTAGCCATGTGATTATCTATGCGTGTGTGTGTGCTTATGTATATATATATAAATCCCATTTAAATAGACACAACTATGCATGGATGTATAATACGCACACATACACGCACATACATGCACACAAACACATATGTATATATATATATACATATATGTCAGCAATTTAACAAATTTCATCCTCTTTCTCTGTCTATTTATAGGTCTGACTCTCTTTCAATTTCTCTCGTTTCCTCTCATTAGTGTTCACTCACACACGCGCGAGCGAGCGCGCACACACACACACACACATGCACACACACACACACACATGCACACACACACACACACACACACATCAGCAGGGATAGATGAAGACACATACACGGACGAACATCAGTGGGGGATAGAAACACCACCCGTTCTTCATAGCAAACTATATTAATACGTTCAAATATAATTCTGTTCATAACACACACACACACACACACACACACACACAGACAAAATATGTTCTCATTTGCACGATCTCTCACTCTATTTCTCTCTCCTCTCTCTC
>NC_068999.1:10284534-10285463 GCF_001194135.2 Octopus bimaculoides | reverse complement strand
CACACACACACAGACAAAATATGTTCTCATTTGCACGATCTCTCACTCTATTTCTCTCTCCTCTCTCTCTCTCTCTCTCTCTCACTCTCTCTATCTCTTATTTTGTCTCTTTCACACATGCGCGTGTGTGTAGCTACATCTTCTGGCATACACTAAAATTGCACAAGACAGAAACACAAACACGCTTGTGTGTGCGTGTGTGTGTGTGTGACTGTGTGTGTGCGTGCGTAAGTGAGTGCGTAAGTGAATGTGGTTGTGTGAGCGTGTGTGTGTGCGTGTGTGGTTATGTCAATGCGTGTGTACGTGCGTGTGTGGTTGCGTGAATGTATACATACACTTGTATGTATACATACTTAACTGTATACATACACAGTTATACGTAAATTTGTATGTGAGCAAATGTTTCTCACGTGCTGTATTGAAAACATAGATTATATATGTATAAAATGTGAAAAGCATAAAAATACGTGTATAAATATGTGGTTGTGTGTGTTTGTATGTGTGTGCGCGTGTGTTTATGTAATTTTTTTGTAAAATACATTCTCTTTTACTCTTTTACTCTTTTACAGTCTTTTGACTGTCGCCATGCTGGAGCACCGCCTTTAGTAGAGCAAATCGACCCCAGGACTTATTCTTTGGAAGCCTAGTACTTATTCCATCGGTCTCTTTTGCCGAACCGCTAAGTTACGGGGACATAAACACACCAGCATCGGTTGTCAAGCGATGTTGGGGGGACAAACACAGACATACAAACACATACACACATACATATATATATACATATATACGACAGGCTTCTTTCAGTTTCCGTCTACCAAATCCACTCACAAGGCTTTGGTCGGCCCGAGGCTATAGTAGAAGATACTTGCCCAAGATGCCACGCAGTGGGACTGAACCCGGGACTATATGGTTGGTAAGCAAGCTACTTA
>NC_068999.1:10281509-10283816 GCF_001194135.2 Octopus bimaculoides | reverse complement strand
TATATATATATATATATACACATATATATATATGCATACATACATACATACACACATATATGCATACATACATACATACATACATATGTACACACATATACACAGATACATGCGCATGAATTGTATATAGTCTATGCACAATATATGTGTGAGTTTGTATGCATGCCCCAAAGGGAAGAAATAGAACTGAATCCATAATTAGGGCATGTGTTTGCGTGTTTGCGTGCATGCAAAGATATACTTGACAAGAAGATATTGGTGTCCGTGTTGTCTTTAAAAAAAGACCCATCTTACTCAATTATCTTAGCCCCTATAACTGCATGATCCACCTTGACTTTACCATTGACACTGAGCGTCTATGCAACATGGCACAACTATTTTCGCTAGTGGTTCGTGTACATTAATGATTTACTCCACTGCATCACGCTGTCCATTTTGCTCCATTGTGCAACCTTTAAGATCACCCCAAAGCAACATTTTAATCCTTTTCCCAATCAATCGCTTATACTAATTTATTTCTATCGATTGTCGAGGCGATCGATTGCAAATTTATGTCTGGCAGGATCGAATTCGAAGCATGAATAGCAGTAATGGTTGCGTGGTTAAGACGATAATTTTGGAACCACGTGATTTCGTGTTTAGTCCCACTGATCGTCTGCTTGGACGTGTATCTTTTCTTATGACCCCGGAACGACCAATGCCTTGTGAATTTCATTGGCATTTTATTCTTTTACTTGTTTCAGTCATTTGACTGGGGCCATGCTGGAGCACTGCCTTGAAGAATTCTTATAGTCAAATGAATAGTGTTTTTTTTTTTAAGCTTGGTACTTACTCTATCATTCTCTTTTTGACGAACTGCTAGTTTTACAGGGATATAAACACAACACCTGTTGTCAAGCGGTGATGGAGGGACATACAAAGACACACACACACACATACACATATATAGGCTTCGCTCAGTTTCTGTCAACCAAATCCAATCGGCTTTGGTCGGCACGACGTTATAGTTGAAGAAACCAAGGCTTCATGCAGTGGGACTGAAACCAGAACCATGTGGTTGGGAAGCAAGTTTCTTACCATACAGGAGGAAATTGTGTGATAAGTCCTTATATTATGAATACATACATACATATACAAACATACATATACAAACCTATCTTTCTATCTGTATCTATCTATCTATCTATATATATATCTATATATCTATCTATCTATCTATTTATCTATCTATCTATTTATCTATCTATCTCTCCCACATGTTTGAGCAACGACTTTTCCAAGCTACCGCTCTTTGGAAGTGTCTGGAAGAATGCAAAAAAATATAGAAATATAAAATAAAAAAGCAGCTTTGCTTTGTTTTCTTTAACTATTACTTTTGTAATTTACTTTGCACCTTTCCACATTGTTCCAGGCTTTCACAACAAACCACGTTAAGCTATACTACACATCTGCATCATTAAAACTACCTTATATATGTATATAAGAATATGAGAGGAGGAATAAACGATTAACCCATATAAGACCATAAAAAAGTGAAGTCTTAAAATATCACTGTGCTTAGATTAAACGTTATGGTAAGCTTTAACAATCTGGAAGAGAAGGACAGTATGCAACTGTTAGCTACGGGTGTCGACTACCTACTGAACATCTCGTCTGCTCAATCAGATACTTCCCGGCGAGTTCATGTCCAAGCAAGTAGGAGCAGGTTTTGTATTACGAAAACGCATCCAGTGGTATATATGGGTTGAACTACGATAGCAGTGGTCTCATGCAGTAGACTCATATTTGTAACACTTCCTAGCTTCCTCGGAGCTCAAGTACTCAACTTTTAAGAGAAACAGCTGTAAGCTAATGAGATTCATAAGATAATCGCTTGTACTTGATCTTGCAAAAGATTTTGATAAATTGGATCATGGTATGATATGACACAAACTGTGTGACCTCGGCATAGCTGGAAAACTTGGAGAGTGGTTAGATGATCTTCTGAAAGACAGATGTCAGGCAATAGACGATACGGATGTCTCGCAGAAAATGCAGAACAACAGCGATGTTGCACATCTGCAGCAGGAGTTGGACTCAATTTATAGATGAACGGAGGATAATAATATGCAGTTTAATGCTAAAAAATTCCAAACCCTACGGTACCGGCGTCCAAATCTGAATATGAAACTTACAAGGTGCACTGGAGCACAGGAAATTACAATACCAGAGCCTAATACAGTGAGGGACCTGGGTATCGACATGAGTGATGTATGTATATATTTCTGTATATATACATATATACATATACTTACATATATATATATA
>NC_068999.1:10279403-10280941 GCF_001194135.2 Octopus bimaculoides | reverse complement strand
ATATATATATATATATATATATATATATATACGCTCATATATACACACACACACACTCACACACACATACATACATTCATACATATGTCTAGACTTATATATACGTATTTAAACTTACAAACGTGCGCACACACACATACACACACTCACATACACGTGCAGAAGTCAGTCACAAACAAACAAGTACTTGAAATTATACCAAACACACCATTAGTAATAGTACTAATGCTACAGTACTACTTCTAGTAGTATATCCATTCTCGTTTGTATCCCGCTGCTACTCGATGGAAGACTGAAATAGCGAAGGAGAGTAATTGTGGGCCGAAGGAGTGCTGAAGGGTTGGTTTGAAGTCCTGTTTTTGCGTTGTTGTTATTGTTTTTTTTTTCTTGTTTTTTTGTTGTTGAGAAAGGAAAGGATTGGACGGAGAGTGGAGGGGTTGGTGAGGGCAGAGTAGTATGGTCGGTAGGTTGTGAAAGTTGTTTGTCAACGGTGGGAATGTAGATAAAAGGTCATAAAGATAATATGTGTGTTTGTATACACACACACACACACACACACACACATACACACACACGCGCGCACACACACACACACATATATATATATATATAGATATATATATATATTTAAGCATACGTAGGTGCAACTATATATATTGAAAAGCATAAGGGATGTGTGTGTTTGTGGGTATTTTGTGCGTGTATCTTTTATATACTCGCAAGTACCCATGCTGGGACATCTTGAAGGGTTTATCGTACAATTCAACTCCAGAACACATACCCTCGCAAACAAGCACATACATACCTACATATATAGGTACATACATAGGTTCGGACATATATATATATACATGCATACAAACATATATACACACAAGCACACATACATACAACCAGATTACAAGGTCAGGTTTATACCTGTAATTATTGGCGCCCTGGGATATGTAACACATTGCCTAAATACCAATCTTGAGAAATTAGGCTTCTCAAAACCAGAAAAGAGAAAGCTAATTCGAAAACTACAGATCCAATACATCAATGGAACTGTAAAAATCTGTAAATCTCTCCAGAAGTTTATCATTTAAATATAATATGAGCACGTCTAGATATGTTGCTATATGCATGACAGTACATACATAGAGCATGCAATTCTACACATTCATTCATACATACATACATGGTGGTTGTCTACTCCTTAAACAGAGTTTGACCACCTCCTGCACCTACACCTTAGCCCTTTCATGGCATACATACATACATACATACATACATACATACAGAATTATCCTGTTGCTGATTTTAAAATTCCAATGAAGGAGCATTGGATCTAGGTTAGAAACCGGTTCTTTCTCTATTGGCGGAAAGTCTTGAAATAAACTGAATAATGACCTACATTCACATATTCAGTCTACGATATTTGATCACAAGTCATTCGCCGGGCCGGACTGTTGCATATGGTACTTGTCCAATCTGTCAAACTGTGAGTCTGTACCAGATATGCACAAATGTATGCGTAAGTATGTATGTATATATATATA
>NC_068999.1:10276075-10279161 GCF_001194135.2 Octopus bimaculoides | reverse complement strand
AAGAAAACAAATTAAGCGAAGAGCACTCGATTCCTTGGAAGAGAGCAGCGAATGTATACAAAAAAAAATAGATATATATAGGTAGAATTCACAAAAAACAACAGACGAAGACTGGTGGTGTAGAAAACAAACAGATGTATTAGTATAATGCTCGGAAATTGAAAAAGTCTTTAACGTTTCAAGCCTACGCTCTTCCACAGAAGAAAAATGTGTGTAGTGGTTAGCGATCTATCATGGCGAATGCCGGACAGAAGGGTCACACAGGAGAGTTAAGAAGAATGGGGAGATAACAAAGTGGTAGTGATCCCAAAACGAGGGTGCACGTGTGTAAGAGAGTGCTGGTGATCTTGACGTGTGCATGTGTGTATGTGTAGGTGTGAAAATGTGGGGATGGGATTTGGTCAGTACTGGTGTGTGCGTGGTGGTTTGTTGCGATGTGATGTGGTGTGTAGTATGGTGTAGCGTGGAGGTGGGGGAGGTGAGAGTGGGGAAAGCACGGATGGGGTGTGGGTTAGGGTGGGGTTAGAGGTGGGACATGTGGGTAGGCAGAGGTTGGGGGTAGGAGTGGGTAGGGGCGGGGTGGGCTTATGAGGGAGGGTTGACGATGAAGGAGGAGGGGAAAGTGCATATGAGAGAAGAGAGAAAGAGAAAGAGAGAACAGAGTAGGGAGAAGAGAAGTAGGAGTGAAGAGAAGTAGGAGTCGGAGCATGTAAAGAGAAGTGGGAGTACCTTAGGAATGAGAACCCAGGTTCGAAATTTCCCCCAAGACACCTGATGAAGGCTGGGTATATCAGCCGAAACGTTGTATTAACAACAAACAAATGAGGACAAATATCCGTCCAATGTAAATAATGTACATAATTCCTTATCTCATAAATATAGAGCTACATTATATATATATATATATATATATATATAAAAATCAAGGGTAGTACAGAAAGAACACAACAAAAACAAATATTAGGAAAAGACAAAGGATAAAATATAAATGATTACTTTATATAATAGTGTGTGTGTGCGCGCGCGTGCTAGTTCAATAATAAATTCATCGTTATAATGTATCAGAATGTCAACAATACATTGGTTTGCATTATTTTTACCCGACATCAACCTTCAACTTTTAAGTCCCGCCTGTGTTACCTTTGTTCTACGTCTGATGTATTAACCTTTATATCAAGAAAAAGGGGTCGTTGGAATCTACCGCCCTCCTCTATGGCCTAGTACCTAAATCTGAAAATGGCTAAAGCTCTTTCAAAAGTGGTATAGATTCATAGGACTGGTTTCCCCGGATTCTCCGGCGTACAAATACTCTCCATTGAAGGGTCACTTGTCCATCACTGGATTACTCATTTTTTTTTTCCAACAGAGTGGACTGAAGCAACATGAAATGAAGTGTTATGCTCATGGTCACACCAAATCAACCAATCCAGGATTTGAAACCACAATCTTACGATCGTGAATCCAACATCCTAACCACTATGCAACGCGAAGCAATTATTAATAGCAAATTGTTGACTGCAACGGGTGTACAGTCGTTTCACTTGTTTGTGAGGTCTCTTCGATATGGATGGGAAATATTTCAGGAAATCTCCTAACCGAGGGAAAAGTATACGCATCTGTTACAGTCAACAACTTACTAATATAGATGAATTATTATACTGCAATAAATCAAGCGTTTGCTGTGCTATCTTTTTTCTCAGCAAGCAATAATATATTGCTGTGTGTGTGCGTGTGTGTTGCGAAGAAAAAAAAAACGGCTGATATCAAGGAAAGTTAAATTTCAGCGATGCTATTCATCTGGAAGCGAGGGTGGACTGCGACTACTAGCAGTTACAGTTACCGGTTTCTAGAGCAGAAAATAAGTGGAAGAAGCACGCCGCGAGCATGGCTTTCTGGTTAAGAAGCTCGTTTTGCTACCACTTGTGTTCACAGACTTGTGAATGCATTTGATAGACAGAAACTGTACGGAAACCTCAGGTATACACACAAACATACACTCACACACACTCACACACACACACACACATACACACATATAAATGCTTAGATATACACACAAACATACACTTGCACACACTCACACAAACACACACATATAAATGCTTAGATATACACACAAACACACACACACACACACACACACACACAAATAAATGCTTACATATATTCACACACATGCACGCAGACGAATATGCGTGCGCATGTTCATTAATCAATAGAAGGAATGGCAAAGTTTTACCATAAGTTTTTGTTAGCTGGACTTCTTCTATCGCAGTGGGAGGGAAACCAGTGACTGTGCCGAGAAAGGTGACTTAAGAAGAAACAGATTACCAGAGATTTAGTAAATATTGTTTGGGAAGATGGATAAAGAAATATGTAGGTGAATATACAATATGGGTGAATCCTTCAATTGCTGGGTAGGATTTGCAGTTCCATCAAAGAGTAACATAGTTGTTCTTTCACTCCCCACATTCATTTACTTATTTTCTGAACGTCGAGCTGTCGAGCTGTTCTTCCTCAACCTCTTACTCTGCGATATACTAATACATCTGTATGTATGTATATATAAAATCTATATATGTGGAGGCACTATGGCCCAGTAGTTAAGAGTACACGTGTCTGTGGAGTGCTCAGTCACTTGCACGCTAATCGGATCAACTGGAAACCTCGTCGTCGCATCCGACGGAGTGCCACGTCATCTATATATACACACTTAGTGGTTATTGATTAGGGGCATTCGGCTCACGATCGTAAAGTCGTGAGTTCAATTCCCAGCGACGCGTTGTGTCCTTGAGCAAGATACTTTATTTCACGTTGCTCCAGTCCACTCAGCTGGCAAAAATGAGCTTTACCTGTATTTCAAAGGACCAGCCTTGTCACACTCTGTACCACGCTGAATCTCCCCGAGAACTACATTAAGGGTACACGTGTCTGTGGAGTGCTCAGCCACTTGCACGTTAATTTCACGAGCAGGCTGTTCCGTTGATCGTATCAGCTGGGGCCCTCGTCGTCGCAACTGACTGAGTCTTATCAATCTATATGCACACTATATATATATATAATGTCTACACACACACACACACACA
>NC_068999.1:10274946-10276036 GCF_001194135.2 Octopus bimaculoides | reverse complement strand
CCACGCTGAATCTCCCCGAGAACTACATTAAGGGTACACGTGTCTGTGGAGTGCTCAGCCACTTGCACGTTAATTTCACGAGCAGGCTGTTCCGTTGATCGTATCAGCTGGGGCCCTCGTCGTCGCAACTGACTGAGTCTTATCAATCTATATGCACACTATATATATATATAAGAGCGTGAATATTTTGTATCGTGTAACTCTTGGTATGTTTGTGTATGGATAACTCTAAATACTATGAAATGAACTCACATGTAGCAGGCGTTGTCGTTATTGTTGTTGTTATTACTTATAGAGAAGAGGTTAAATAATTAATAGGTGTAGTGACCTTCATCAAAGGGTATGAAAGGATGTTATCTCCTCTCCCTGCTCCCCCGACCTTCATTTCCATGATAAGCCAGCTACTATCTTGCGTTTCTCCATTCATGACGACATTCATGTCGTTGGGAGCAAGTAAATGGACCGTCTCCCATTGGGAAACGAAACTGGGTCGTCTAATTTGTTTATACAAAACCAACGAAATATACCACTGGACCATTATGAATGGACGTAGGGATCCAAGATTTAAAATAAAAGGAAAACATATAAAGGGAAGCACTTCACATATATGTTATGGATGAGGGTAGGGAGTGAAATATAAAATTAGGAAATATAAAATTGGGAATATACTTGCAATTATTAGGGAAAACCTCCCGCTAGGAGTGCATTGTGTTTAAAAGATAAACCCAAGGGAAAAAATCTTCATCAAACTTACAAGCTGGAGCTTTTACAAAATATATAGAAAATGAAAAAACGACAAACACATGGCAAGATTAGTAGTAGTAGTAGTAGTAGTAGTAGTAGTAGTAGTAGTAGTAGTAGTAGTAATAGTAGTAGATATGTGTGTATTCGCCATAATAGATCGCTAACCACTACACACAATTTTTTTTTCTGCTTGTTTCTCTCATTGTTTCTTTCGGTGTTCCTTTCTGTGGAAGAGCGTAGGCTCGAAACGTTAAAGACTTTTTCAATTCCCGAGCGTTAAACTAATACATCTGTTTGTTTTCTACACTACTTGTCTTATACATATATATAAATATATATATATATA
>NC_068999.1:10273878-10274386 GCF_001194135.2 Octopus bimaculoides | reverse complement strand
TATATATATATATATATATATATATATATATGGTGATTGCTGCTTCTTGACAAAAGATGGCCATCTCCTTTTAAATATTTATGGTTGTAAACTTTGCACGAGCATGCTTGCGCAAATGGCTCATGAGTTCATCGTTAGAAATTTCATACTTTTCTGCAAATGTGGCAACCTTGTGATGGGTCTTCGACTGGATCTGCAGGGGCATGTTCGTGTGTTCTTATGCGCCTCTTCAGAACACAAACACGGTGGACACACATACCTTGTTACTGATTAAACACAGGTGTGATTTAGGTTTGACAAACGTATGTTCCTATAGGATTCTTGGAATTTTGACCCTGCCATGTAAACGTTCATAACAAACTAATCCAGCTATTGACTAAAAGTGGTGGTTCAAGGGAACACACGAGAACATACAGGGATCATCCCTCAAAAATCATAAGGTAGTTGCAGTCATATGACTGCGGCCATGCTGGAGACACACACACACACACACACACACACACACACA
>NC_068999.1:10271214-10273738 GCF_001194135.2 Octopus bimaculoides | reverse complement strand
TATATATATATATATATATGATACGACAAGAATATAGAGAGATAATAATAGATTATTATTTATTAATTAAAAAATTGACAAACATCTCTTACAGTTGTTTCATTTGTAGTCCTTCAGAAAATTAATTAATAAAATTTAAAATTATTTGTAAGTTGAATTTGCAGCCGTATACTCAACATCCAGGAATTGAACACATATTTTGTGTATCTTAAACTACCTCTGACGAGATTCGACTTTCAAATAATTTTAAATTTTATTAATTAATTTTCTGAAAGACTAGAATTAAAACAGCTCAAAGAGATGTGTGTCAATTTTTTAATTAAGAAACAATAATTTATTAATAATCTCTCTATGTTCTTATCTTATTGTAATAAATAAATATACACAGACCATGGCTCATATAGTTACCTTACAGTTGTATATTAACTATAATGTTCGAATTCTTTATATAGGTAAATAGCCAGTACTTTCATAGGATTTTGCTAGCCCTTAATGGGGTTTGTAACCTGTGTTTTAACATATGTATGTGTGTGTGTATTTGTGTCTTTGTTTGTCTCCGTTATCGTTTGACAACCAGTGCTGGTGTGTTTACGTCCCCATAACATACCAGTTCGCCAAAAGAGACCAGTAAAATAAGCACTAGGCTGAAGAAATAAGTCCTTGGGGGGGGGGGAAGCATGACCTCAATCAAATGACTGAAAGAAGTCAAGTAATAAAAGAATATGTGCATGCGCGTTTGTGTGTGTGTTTGTGTGTGTTTGTGTGTTTGTGTGTGTGTGTGTGTTTGTGTGTGTGTGTGTGTGTGTGCGTGCGTTTGTGCGGTTGAGTAAAAATGTACAAGTCTTAAAATATATAAGTACAGGGGTCGATCAGTTCCACTAAAATTCTTCGTTCTGTGCCCCAGCATGGCCACAGTCAAAGGACTAAAAAAGGAATTACATCGTATTCTCTGAACAAATATTTGTGTCACGTGGAGCTCATTGTCTTATGTACGAGTATGTGGACCACGTGGTGAGCGCTGTCTTGGGTGCACCTTTTAATATGAAACACAATCGTTACAACTAGAATGCCTCTCGCTGTAGGTGTACTCGATCGTAGGTGACCCGATGCTTAATTAGAACAACAACAACTGATAGGTTATTTTATAGAAGTTTGAAAGCAAACGTTGACCTCACCTAAATTTGAACTCCCTACAGTGAATTACTTGTATCAAGTTGTTGCCATTGTTGTTTAGCCTCGTGTCAACGCTGATCAAAGGCATGTCAGCAGGGTCTCTGACCATCCCAGTTAGTACTTGGCGGCGAGCTGACAGAAGCGTTAGCAGGCCGGGCGAAATGCTTAGCAGTATTTCGTCTGTCTTTACGTTCTGAGTTCAAATTCCACCGAGGTCAACTTTGCTTTTCATCCTTTCGGTTTGATAAATTAAGTACCAGTTGCGTACTGGAGTCTATCTAATCGACTGGTCCCCTCCCCTAAATTTTCGGGCCTTGTACCTAGAATAGAAAAGAAGATTATTATTATTATTATTATTATTATTATTATTATTATTATTATTATTGTTGTTGTTGTTGTTGTTGTTGTTGTTGTTGTTGTTATTTACCACAAGGGCAGAATGAGCGATATTATCAAGTTGATTACATCTACCTCAGTGCATAACTGGTACTTATTTAATCGATCCCAATAGTATGAAATGCAAAGTCAATCCTGCAGAGTGTGATTTGACTTTCATCCTTTCGGTGTCGATAAAATAAGTACCATTGAAACACTGGGGTCGAGGTAATCGACTTAATCTCCTCCCACAAGCTGCCCTTGTGACAAATATTTGAAATAATAATAATTATTATTCTTTCGTAACACAGAGTATGTAAAAAATGCACCCGTGTCATTAGACATCTGTCGAGTCACAAAAATAATAAGGACTACCTTCCATTGTTGTTCCTTGTACTCGACACTGATGCAAACAATTCAATGAAGATGCGTAACGTATTTGCTCACTGTAAAACATTCTTCAACGGTATTCCTCTTGCCCCACTCGTAAAAGCTATTCAGGCCTGTAAAGACATCACAGCAAAACACTCTGCGAAGGTCACACAACAGAACTCTTTCTCATTAATTGTGACAGTCACAGCTCCTTTCATTTGGCAAAGCTACTATCCATAGGACACCTTACGACTCACTGATATACTTTTAGTCAAATTCTAAGTCGCAAATACACCATAATAGTTCTCTGCTGATTTCTCCTATCTTGTTGACCCTGCTTCATATATTTTTATCTTTCATGTTTTTACTTGTTTCAATCATTAGACTGCGTCCATGTTGGGGCACCTCCTTCAACGATTTTTAGTCGAATGAATCGATCCCAGTACTTATATTTTGTTAAGCCTGTTAATTATTATCTCGGTTTCTCTACCGAACTGCTAAAGTACAGGATCATAAACACACCGACACCGGTTGTCAAGCGTTGTTGGGGGACAAACAAACACCACACACACACACACACACACACACACACACACACACACAC
>NC_068999.1:10268916-10271051 GCF_001194135.2 Octopus bimaculoides | reverse complement strand
TATATATACACACACATATAATATAATATAGGATAAAATCTTTATAAGAATTTATCAAGTAGTCAGCGTGAAAAAACCCCATAAGGAAAAAAAAAACATCGTTTTTTTCCATAAATATATATAATTTATATAAGGGCATTACTATATAGCAATGCCCTTATATAAATTATATATACATATATATATATACGACAGGCTTCTTTAAGTTTCTGTCTACCAAATCCACTCACAAGGCTTTGGTCGGCCCACGACACTTGCCCAATGTGCCTCGCAGTGAGACTGAACCCGAAAACATGTGGCTGGAAATCAGACTTCTTACCACACTGCCACTCTGCTTGCGTGTGTGTATTATACATACATATACACACACATACATAGATACATACATACATACACATACACATACATACATACACACATACATACACACGATGCATCTACACAATACATACATATAAATATATACACGGAGAAGAATGCACGTACGTACGTGTGTATTTAGATGATTATGCTGTAAGGATATGTATTTATATATATATAAGTATATTAGTAAGTGTTTATATGTAAGACATTATAAAAAGCCCAGACATTCACCACCAGTGGTTCTACCAAACAACACTACAAATAGGAAAGAACAAATTCATTGTTAATAAAACAGCGTGCGATAACCTTCCATTTCTTAGTACCAACAAAAGCTTACATCCCTTTGTCAACTGCGTTTCATTCAATATTCGTTTCACTTCACGTTACTAAACACAGACGTACACACGCATACACGCATACACACTCACTTACATACACATAAGCACACAAATTGTTTGTATGTATGTACGTATGTATGTATGCATAAGCAGACATAAATACCTGTTTCTTCATCTGGAACTCATATATACTTCTTAGTATTTGATGTTTTATAAGATTCACTAGCTGACCACGTGCCGTCAATAGTGACGGCTAATTGTAGTGTTTTATATATAAATAAGGTACAAAATAAGGTAAATAATAATCACAGATACAAGCATTTACATACTTCCCTTATACACACACACACACACACACACACACACACACACACACACACACATACTCACTCAGAGTTGAAACGCTGATTTTTTTTTACTCCATCCTTATTCATCTATCACACCTTCCTTTCTCTCATTGCTATTACTTTCTCCCACTCCCTCTCATTCAGGGCTATCACTCTCACTACTTCTCCTTCACTGACCTCTCATTTTCCGTCTGCAACTCATTTTCTCTTGCTTATTAACGATTCACTTCATGAGATTAACACATCCTTCTTATATGAAGACGGTCGTAGCTGCTTTGAGGCACTTTCAAGCCTCTATTCTGAATAGAGTTTGAAATCAGTATATATTTGATTTACTCTGTAAGACATTAAATATATCTTTATTCATCTTCATTGTACAAATCCATTTGTGATACATACACACACACATATGATTAGTATTGAGTTAGAGAGTAGTGCATGCCATCAAAGTGACACTGGGGTAAAATATAAGAAGCCCATTATACCCATCATGACTACCCGACTGATAAGGGTACACCAGGCACATGCATCACAACAAAATGTGCGCGACACAGTGATCTCATATCAAGATAAACAGCATACGACGTTGAAGATGGGGCCAAGTTAGAATTTTCTTCGGATCGAGTAGCCCTTCCCGCTCAAATGATCCCTGAATAAGGGTTGTTTAAGGATGATGAACAAAACCCCCATGTTTCCAGAGGTGTTTTATTCAAACTCAAAAGAATTCCTCTCAACACATGGCTATGATGCTCCCCCACTACTTCTGCTCGTGATCAGAAATGCACATAACGTCAGCCAATAAGTGACATGCTCAACTGGTTAAGGTCAGACAACTGACAGGCAAATCTGTGGTATTGAGCAGAATATTTGCTGTAGACCAACTTTTATACCAAGACAAAGCAATGTACTTAAGATCAGAAGCCATGAGAGCCACTGCTTGATACTGCATCAGTGCATAAGTATGTACATATGTATGTATGTATGTATGTATGTATGTATGTATGTATGTATGTATGTATGTATGTATGTGTGTGCATGTATGTATATATGTATGTATGTATGTATGTATTTATCTATGTATATATAT
>NC_068999.1:10266718-10268569 GCF_001194135.2 Octopus bimaculoides | reverse complement strand
TCAGTTTCGTTTTTCTTTTTAGATAACACACCCCCAATAACAACTTCCCATTCTCTTCACATTTTCAGTTCCTTTATCACACTCATCATCATCATCATCATCCTCATCATCACCCTCCTCATCATCAACATCATCACCATGATCACCATGATCAACATCATCACCATCAGCAACAACAACAACAACAACAACAACAACAACAACAACAACAACCGTAAGAACATCGTCAGTATAAGCAACAACAGCAGCAGCAGCAGCAACAGCAGCAATATGATAATCATCTTCTTTGTTCCTATCTACTTCATCCGACTCCCCATCCACCCCTTCACAGCTCTTCCAAATCTAGCCACATTTTGTATAATCTACATTCTCTATAATCTCATATCACTGTAGATATCAACATTATTACACTTTCCCACTTCTACTCTAATACCTTTCTAATTATCATATCAGTTGCAATACTGCCATTAACACACACACACACACACACACACACACACACACACACACACACACACACACACACACACACACAGTGTCATATACACACGTCTACATACCCATGCATACACATAAGCGCACAATCTATGTATTACTGTAAGATTGCAAATTATATGCATGATTGTATGTATGTATTTTGCTTGTACTTTTGTCTTTTTCAGCTGTTTGTTAAAATAGACATATACACTTACATAAGTATGTAGGCATACGGTAACTATCCATATGAGATAGATAGATTGATTGATTGATAGTTAGACAGATAGAAAGAAAGACAGACAGGCAGGCAGACAGAGAGACGGAAAGTCAGACAGACAGACAGGCAGATAGACTGACAGGTAGATAGATAGATAGATAGATAGATAGATAGATAGATAGATAGATAGATAGACAGATAGGTAGACTGATAGATAGGTAGACAGTTAGGTAGATAGACAAATACGTAGGTAGGTAGGTAGGTAGGTAGGTAGGTAGGTAGGTAGGTAGGTAGGGAAATAGATAGATAGATAGATAGATAGATAGATAGATAGATAGATAGATAGACGGAGAAATAGATATATAAGCTGATCGATCATATGAAATGATTAATCGATATATATATATATATATATATATATATATATATATATATATATATATATATATATATATATATATATATATATATATATATATATATATATATACATACATATAATCTACATTACCTATATATATATGTGTGTGTGTGTGTGTGTGTGTATATATTATATATATGCACACACACACACACATATATATATACGCACACACACACACATGCATATATGTGTGTGCATGTGTGTATATATATTCATATTCACACACGTTGTTCAACCTCCAAATACGACTTCATTGACCATATAACTCTTAAAGATGTAGAAGTTAGATAGATAAATTGAGAGATGGAACGACATTAAAACAACATAAGCACACGTACGTCCACACACAAACACACAAACACACACACACACACACACACACACACACACACACACACACACACAGACACACACAGATACACACACACAGACACACACACACACATACACACACACACACACACACACACAAACACACACACAAACACACACACACACACACAGAGTTTCATTTACTAATTCAGTTTTGCAACAGCAAATATCCCACTAGTAATTACATCATGCACAAATACAGGATACATACACAGAAACATGCAAAAAATATATTTATACATATACACATACATGTGTCTATCAGTAAGTTTACAGAGATAAATTGTACCTAAGTTATCTACCAGCAATCATTTTCAACAACTAGCTATTTAGCTGATATATATACATATATATATATATA
>NC_068999.1:10261615-10266301 GCF_001194135.2 Octopus bimaculoides | reverse complement strand
ATATATATATATATATATATATATATATATATATATACACTTATATTTCTTTAACGATCTCATAATACCGCACCACGCTCTCCAACTCAATAACTATCTATCCCTCACTGTTTTACAAGCTTGTGCCACTCTCTTTTTCTCTCTCAAATTTCCCAACTCTCTCTCTCTCTCGTGCACACACACACACACACACTCACACTCACACACGCACACACACATTCATTTATGTATATGTATATTACGTTCTTTCTATATTTTTCCCCCTCGTTCTTCCATATAAATATTTTTTTATTGGCTAGTTACAAGGTATTTCATAGCCTAGTGTATGTACGTATGTATGTATGCGTGTTTATGTACAGTGTACACACACACACACACACATACATATATATATATGATTGTGTGTGTATGTATGTATATATATGTATATATATGCATATACACACACACACACACACACACACACCTACATATTTGTGTGTATGTTGGTGAGTGCTTATTTTATTTTCATATCTGAAAATGTTTTTACATTTAAATGTAAGATAGTACGCACGCACAGAATTATACAACACCCACGTATACACAACTGCATACATTTCAATACATACCAACACACACATACACACATATGTCCCCATACACACAAACATATTTATACATACAATATCGATAAATATACATGATATTAGTGTATTTCGATAGCAACCTTTAATTGCTACATGTAAATTTTAAGTGACGGACATACTTCCGTCCAGTTAAATCGATTTATCTAGTTGTTGTTTGTTTTTTTTAATGCATTCTCTTTAGCTCAAATGTGACTATACACAGGTACTCTTCTGCTCAACCTTTCGAATGTGTTATATTCATTGCATAGTACAGTAATCTGTATTAAATAATCACAAAATATCCACAGCACAAAAATGTAAACGACGAAATTGGTCTGTTACATGATGAAGTTATGTTACTCTTTTACTCTTTTACTTGTTTCAGTCATTTGACGGCGGCAATGCTGGAGCACCGCCTTTAGTCGGGCAAATCGACCCCAGGACTTATTCTTCGTAAGCCTAGTACTTATTCTATCGGTCTGTTTTGCGTAAACACACCAGCATCGGTTGTCAAGTGATGTTGGGGGGACAAACACAGACACACAAAGACAGACACACACACACGCACACACATATATACATATACATGTATACGACGGGCTTATTTCAGTTTCCGTCTACCAAATCCACTCACAAGCTTTGGTCGGCCCAAAGCTATAGTAGAACACACTTGCCCAAGGTGCCACGCAGTGAGACTGATCCCAGAACCATGTGGTTGGTAAGCAAGCTACTTACCACACAGCCATTCCTGCGCCTACGTGTAAGTTGATTACAAAATTTAAGAAATATTGTTAATGAATTGTCAGTCGTGAGGGTTTTGAATTTGGTACTCACCTCTGCAAGTCTAAAAAAATCAGACATCAGTATTTTCAAAAGACTGCTTTTTGCGACTAAATTTTCTCGCTTTCTTTCTTTTCTTTGTTCCATTCATAGGAATCCGACCTGCTAGAGCATTGTCTTAAATTATTTAGTCAACCAAATCGACCTCAATATTTAATGGTTAAATCCGATTCTTATTCTATCTGGCTCTTTTGTCGCGACTGCTAAGCCAGTTGGACGTAAACAGACCAGCACTTGTTGTCAAGTGGTGGAAGGGAAAACACACACAAACATCTTCGCACACATACACATATACATACAACATGCTTTCATAGTTTTCGTGGACCAAATTCATTCACAAGGCACTGGCCAACCCAATGGTGTTATAGAAGACACTTGCCTAATATGTTGCGCAGTGAGACTCAACTCGAAGCCATGTGTGTGTTTGTGTGTGTGTGTATATGTGTATGTGTGTGTGTGTGTATGTGTATGTGTTTCTATACGTGTATAAACTGCAAGAAAAAGCTGTTCAATTCTTCTTAAATCTTTGTCCACCTTATGTAAAGACTAGAAGAAAAAACAATGTACGTTAAATAATGTAGTTCTAGGTTCCTTTAAAACTTTTGGATTGTCATAGGGTGAAATGCCTTAGAAAACAATTCTGATCGTTCGGATACTTGGTTTGGGGTGACAACCTTTCAGACTTATAGCAAAGTTTATAAAAGACCGTGGGAATAAGTTTCGTGGATGTATCGAAATGTTTATGGAAGTTGCTGTCGATTTTGTCTCTCTGAGAAATCCCATGTATTGAAACGATCACTAGTATCATTTAATAAGATATTATATCTATCATCCTCCGTCAGATGCAATGCTCCCTTCTAGATAAGTTCAAGCCATTACCTGTTAATACTACTTCATAATTTTCAATCAATAAACATTAAAAGCTCATTTTTTTCCCCGTTTAAATTGTATCTGGATTGTTTTCTCACTGCTGACAAATATAATCGCATGTCATTTGTTCATAACTTCCAAAAACTTCTACTGACAGTTCTCTGTAGCTAAATAACACAATTTTTAAACATTTTTAGTGACATTCTTAAAACAGGTATCTCCTATCGTTGCACAATATTTTGAAAGTGCCCTCTGTCAAGTAGTCGATCCAGGCAACGATTAGTGCTTGATAATTAGCGATCCTGTCACGTGCTCACAAGAACCAAAATGTGTTAGACATCATCCAGTGATACTCAGCCTGATATCAAAAACCGCGAAAGCCTTGTACTTACAAGGAAGTATCCGAATCAACATGATTGTTTATCTGATTTTGAGTAATGCAGTTGTGTATCCTGTACATACAAAGGAATATTACGTGTGTGTGTGTGTGTGTGTGTGTGTGTGTGTGTGTGTGTGTGTGTGTGTGTGTGTGTGTGTGTGTGTGTGTGTGTGTGTGTGTGTGTGTGTGTTTGTAGCAAAGAAATAGACAAATATACCACAACAAAGCCACATCAGCTATATCCCAAACTAAAACCTTCAAAACCTCTTAGTATAAAAAAGAATAGCATACCATGTTCAAATCATAAGCTAGAATAAAGAACAGATGACCGAAAATTACAGTCCTGTCTGATTGGACATACCACTTCACTCATGGAAGTGACCACCAGGAGATAAAGGCACAAGTTCTTAGAGTGTAATAACATACTAACTGGATTTCATCAGGAATACCATCTGCTTGGAAGCTGTTTTGCTCAAACTTGAGAGCATTTTGATTGCTTAGTTATAGGGTTGTTTCATTTTGCGTAGGATCTCAACAAAGTTGATCATCTTGCACAAATTACGTAAACTGAAATTGGATAGAGTTGGAAAAGTACGATGGTTGTGGCCTAAATTTCTAAGAGACCGAATTAAAGTTTTTTGCAGTGGGTGTCCATGCGTGTGTGTGTGTATGCGTGTACCGGCATGCTATTTCTTTGTATGTTGTTGTTTGCATATAGCAAGAACAAAGATGGTAACTGACACAAAGAAATATTGGTATATATATATCATATGTGTGTGTATATATTTATGTATGTGCATAAGACTACGTGTGTAACTATCAATCTATCTAACTGTCCATCTCTCTCTCTCTCTCTCTATCTATCTATCTATCTATCTGTCTATATATCTGTCTGTCTTCGGTAGAAGTAAAATGACCATCTTTGGTTTCAAGACGAAAGGTGTTCTTCCATCAGAATGATACTGGGCCACATCCAGCGAGGATGACATTCTAGAACAGTTTGAATGAGATACAATGCCCCACCCACCACATTCGCCGGACATTTCCCCATTTGATTATCATTTATTCCGCAGTCTTCAAAATCATTTGAACGGGGCTGTGTGGTAAGTAGCTGACTTACCAACCACATGGTTCCGGGTTCAGTCCCACTGCGTGGCAACTTGGGTAAGTGTCTTCTACTATAATAGTCTCAGGCCGACCAAAGCCTTGTGATTGGATTTGGTCGACGGAAACTGAAAGAAGCTCGTCGTATATATATGTATATATATATGTGTGTGTGTGTGTGTGTGTGTGTGTGTGTGTGTGCGTTTATATGTCTGTGAATAAGTCTTGGGGGCGATTTGCTCGACTAAAGGCGGTGCTCCAGCATGCCCGCAGTCAAATGACTGAACCACGTAGAAGAGAAAAGAGTAAAAGAGAAAAGAGTAAAAGAGAGGTCAGAAGAGTACTGGGAGAGTATTTTTCCTCACGGACAAGTGAATTTTGGAAGAGGGGCCTTGAAAGTCTACCAAATAGATGGCAGAGCATTGTAGAAAATGAAGGAGAGTATATTTTAGATTAAAATGAACTTTATTTATTATAATTTGAAAAATAATAGAAGTATTAAAAAAAACTATTTATGGGATGACCCAATCTGTACATATATAATTGGCACTCTGTTGGTTACAAGGACACGGGTTCCAGTTGATCAGATCAATGGAACAGCTTGCTCCTGAAATTAACGGGAATGTGGCTGAGTACTCCATAGACACGACTGACATTAACGTAGTTCTCAGGGAGATTCAGCGTGACAGAGAGCGTGACAAGGCTGGCCCTTTCAAAGACAGATATTACGTATTTTTGCCAGGTAAGTGAACTGGGGCAACGTGAAATAAAGTATCTTGTTCAAGAATACAACACTTCGCCGTGAACAGAACTCACGACCTTGCAATTGTGATCCAACTATCCTTATCGCTAAGCCATGTGCTTATATATATATATATATATATATAT
>NC_068999.1:10260322-10261336 GCF_001194135.2 Octopus bimaculoides | reverse complement strand
ATAAATCTTCCCAAAAACGGGAATAAATATTGTTTACAGTTTAGGTGTATCCTTGGAGTGAAAAACCTACAAAAAAGCACCAAGGTCACCTCAGGCAGTTCAAAATGTACATAAAAGTAAGTACCTTTTCTCTCGTTTTCTCTTTTTGTTACAAATTTATGCTTAAAATGGTGTCGTATTTCATATAGATAGATAGATAGATAGATAGATAGATAGATAGATAGATAGATAGATAGATAGAGAGACAGGCATTTATATGTCTAACGATAAATATATGGGAAGCATGAAGTAAAACAATACAGTTGGACATACCAAGTAGGGGTGAAGGTGAGAGAGAAAGAGTCATAGATAGAAACATAGAGAGGAGAAGAGAGAGAAAGAGGGACCAACGGGTTGTGGTTGGTGGGGCGGGGGCAAAGAGTGTAAATGAGGGAGAAAGGTGTGAGAGAATGATATGTTGAGGTTATAATGTATTCATGTAAATGAGAAAGAAAAAAAACAAATGCCTAAGTCTGTGTTGTGTGTGTGTGTGTGTGTGTGTGTGTGTGTGTGTGTGTGTGTGTGTGTGTGTGTGTGTGTGTGTGTGACTTTGTGTTTCTGTGTGTGCGATTGAAAACTTAGTGGATAAAACATAGATGGAAAGTAATGTGTTGTAATCGACATATTGAGGAATAGAATAAGATGAAAGGAGAATAAACACGGAGAATAAAAATGTGAGGTAAACACTTAATTTAACACAGACACACACTCTCTTTCTCTATCCATCTATCTATCTATCTATCTATCTAGTTAGAATAGAGGCAGCTGACGAAGGATTAATTCCAAGTGGCTATCTGTTTTCCTATGTGTTCGTTCCGTTGTCTGTAGTTCATTGTTCCAACGTCCTGTACCCTGATATGCATCTATATACACATGTAGATGCAAGTATGTACATATATGTGTGTATACATGCATATATATTCTTTGTATTATATATATATATATATATATATATATATATATATACACACGTGC
>NC_068999.1:10256723-10258819 GCF_001194135.2 Octopus bimaculoides | reverse complement strand
TATATACATGTATATATATATATACATCCATATACATACATACATACATACATACATACATACACACAAATATACAAGTACATTTACATACACAGACACATATACAGAACCATACACATACACATATGTACTATGCACGGATATGTATACATATACCTGTATATTCATACACACGCACACACACACACGCACACACACACACGCATATATGTCACTCGATGTAGATATTTATACACACATGCCAATTATGTTTTATGTATACACACTTATGAATATATACGTACATTTGATAGTGTGTATATAAAAATGCTATACAGATAGGTAGAAACACGCACACACATGAATGTACGTTCATACATTCATCCGTAAAGACGCATATACGTACGTACAAATATGTCTATCTATCTATATGTCTGTCTGTCTGTCTATCTATCTATCTATCTATCTATCTATCTATCTATCTATCTATCTATCTATATATCTATATATTTATCTATCTATCTATTCACGCATATACATGTATACGAACAGATATACGTTCACATGTATGTACGTGACCTGAGGTGCCAACTGCAATAACCATGCGCAAATGTGGCCCCTACCTCGTGATTGAGTATGTTTGAAATTCTCACCTTACCTACGTCCACTAAGAGCATACACGCACACGCACACGCACACAAATACACACACATGCATGCACAAAACACACTCGCACACATACATTTGCACATGTACGTGTTTAGGGCTAAGTATATATACACATGTATATATATATATATTTATATATGTGTTTGTACATATGTGTATACACACACACACTCGCACATACACACACACACACACACACACATATATATATATATATATATATATATATATATATATATATATATATATATATATATACATATATATATATATATACGTACACATATAGGTAACGAAAAATATGTGCGTCTATATATAGGTACATAAGAATGTGTACATACACATACCCTTATATATCCGCATATATTTTCTGTTGTTTGTAAACCAAAACTTTCAAAACCAAGACAACATGAAACAAAATGCAATAAAAAAAATAGACAGAGAGAGACTAACAGAGCCAGAGATCGAAAAAGACATCTTGTCGAATAGATAGAATAAAAACCATTATACACGCAACTGCAACAAACACACATACAGACAAGCGACATATATATTAAAGTAAATATGGATGATATATTTGTTGCATATTGAAACGTTGTCGACCTGAAACTAGTAAGAATTTAACAACATAATCAAATATATCAGCAATGTGTAAATAAGTTGACACATAACGATATGAATAGTATGTACACACTCACACACACATACACACATACATACATCTACGTATGCCTGTCTTTGTGTATATATATATATATATATATATATATATATATATATATATATATATATATATACTTGAATATATACATATAACCACACAAGAACACGCTAACACACCTATGCACACATATATAGGCATAAAATCATATAAATTATACACACGTACATATATATACATACATATATTAGCAAGAAACAGCGGAAGGCAATTGCTGGAATGATTAATATGGAATCGTAGATGTAAGATAAATTTTCTCTTCTGAGCCTTTGGTGTGTATATATGTCTGTATATATGTAAACATTATATATGCTGGATGCTATGCATGTTATTGTGCATATATGTGTCGAAGTATGTATATACATCTGTGTATGCATACCTGTATGTATGTATGTATGTATGTATGTATGTATGTGTGTATATACTCATGAACGTAGACATATTTCTGTTTGTCAGCTTTTCTATATGTATGTGCGTCTGTGTGTAATGGTTGCAATATGCTGCTAAATATCTATGCGTGAGTATGGATGCATATAGACGTTCACACGTGCATACATGCATATTCATCACGAACAAACAAACACACACACACACACTCACACATATTGAATTTTTATGTTGATACGTATGGATGTTCAAATGATATTTTATAATTACAATTATTGGTAATGTATATATGTTTCAGTATAATTATGCCATATATATATATATATATATATATATATAT
>NC_068999.1:10253207-10255003 GCF_001194135.2 Octopus bimaculoides | reverse complement strand
ATACATGTATGTATATATATATGTAAATAATATGAGCGCCTATGTGTGTTTGTGTATATGCTTGTGGGTGTCAGCCTCAGATGTTATATGATACGGAGTTTTTAGTAGACACATACATAGTGGCACATGTATACGTATATGTATTTTATCCATCCATCTGTCTATCTATCTTTCTATCTATCTAAGAAATGTATCTATCTATCTATCTATCTATCTATCTACACATACATACCTATAATTTATATATATATATGCAGTACATACACGCTTATGTACTTGCATAAATATGTTTGTATTTATACACATTTAAGCATTTATTCTGCATCCATATATATCCACATCCAAGTGTATTCTGCTACCAGCTTCAATGCATAGATTTCTCCAAGCAAATGGTCGTAGATATATGCAAACAAAATGTTTTTAAATTGGAACACCCATCCATCCATCCATCCATATTTATATACATTAATATGAACGTGTAGCTATATGTATTTTTACACGTGTGTGAAAGTGTATTCACGCATATATGAGTGTGTGTGTGTCTGTGTGCCTGTGTGTATTTGTGTGTATATGTATGTACATACATATGTAAATATATACATATATCTGTATATATATAAATGTGTGTGTATATGCGTATATATGTATATATTATGCATGTACAAATATATATATATATATGTATATATATATATATAGATATACATACACCCATAAGCACACACACTCTCAATGTCTCTGTCTGTCTGTCTGTCTGTCTCTCTCTCTCTCTCTCTCTCTCGCTCTCTCTTATATACTCATACACCTAACTGGAATGTATAATTGTATAATACACCCCATTGTCGTACGAATATATGAAAGAAAATGTGAGACAGAAAGAGATACAGACAGACACGCACAGACTGACTGACGGACAGACAGACAGAAAAGCAGAGAAAATAAGGAAGTGGAAGAATTATTTAAACAGAAATAAAGCGGAATATGTTACTACAATTCATGAACGTATGTGTCGAATCTGAAAGAAGATTGAAAAAATCGAAGATTATATATATGATAGCTACTAACAAACAGTACGGTGGTATTTTGTGGCATAAATATGTAAATATGTATTTAGTTCGAACAAAAATGGTGGGTGTCGGTGCTGCTGCTGCTGCTGCTGCTGCTGATGATGATGATGATGACGACCACCACCATCACCACAGTGATGAGGATGATGAAAATGAGGATATTAGATAATAATAAATATAACATGTTTGATGCACACATCACTCATGCGCATTGTATATTTTTACCATATCTGACATTTCCATATGTACATTCTATGGAACCATACTCACAGATACACTGTCATAAGCACATACATACTTACATACACACATATATACGTACGTACATACGTATATGCATACATGCATACGTATATATGTATATATACACACATAAAAACGCTCGTATACGGGTGTGTGTGTGTGTGTGTGTGTGTAGGAGGATATATCTATATATTCATGTTTGCTAGCATGCATATGTTTCCCCGTCTCTAACTCAATCTCTCTGTATCCTTCTCTTTACACACACATAAGTTTATATATATTTATATATATATATATATATATATGCGTTACACACACACACACACACATATTTATTTATATTTATATATATATATATGTATATACATACATGAATAGAAGCATACAGACATATGCAAACATATTGACATATACATCTCTCTCTCTCTCTCTCTCTCTCTCTCTCTCACACACACACACACACACACACACACACACACACACACA
>NC_068999.1:10252395-10253197 GCF_001194135.2 Octopus bimaculoides | reverse complement strand
CTCTCTCTCTCTCTCTCTCTCTCTCTCACACACACACACACACACACACACACACACACACACACACATGCAAGCAGATGTAAAGCAAGATATTTGCAGAAATGTAATAGACACGTTGGTTTGAATTATACGCTATCATATCTGCACAATTGTATTATATATACATGCAGAATCAAAATGGCCGACTGCACAATTTCTTGGACTACGTGCTTAGAGACCGTGAGTTCAAAATGCACTACAAGTGTTTTGTTGTGTTTTTAAGGCTCCACTGTTTAGATTAGGTTAGGGATTGATCTACAATACTAAATTTTGTTCTTCAAAGGCTAAGCGTCAATAGACTGACTGCAAACCCCACTGATGGATACGTCTGATTTTAATGTGATGAAGAAAATGGTGGTTACTGTATGTCAGTTGTGTGTATGTGATTGTATGCGTTTGAGAATGTTGTATTAATAGCCATAGACATATGTATACAGATGTACAGCATTACTATCACATATACACGCATACATACACATACAGACAGTGCAGTACACACACACACACACAAACACAGAAACATACATACACACACACACACACGCACACACACGCACACACACATATATATATATATATATGCACATACATACATACAAATTTAAGGATATGTGTGTGTCTGTTTGGTGTTCGTTGTTTGGAGAAATTGTACTCAATACCATAGTAGAGATTAATACTAATTTTTGATTTTGATATTTTAGTCACTTGTTAGTTTGAATCTTAGCTCTGGTTGCACAGGATGTTCAGGAATTATATATATATA
>NC_068999.1:10246693-10247320 GCF_001194135.2 Octopus bimaculoides | reverse complement strand
ATATATAACTTGATGGTCATTCTTCAACCTTTGTACTTATAATTGTTATAGTCCTAGTTAGTATACCATGATCAAGCTGATTTCTGATCAAATTATTCGACATTTGACCACACCAATTATTTAGTAAATCTTTTTGAATTTATTTTGATATGACCTTAATAATTTTCCTACATATTTTAACTGCCGTGTTTCGAATTGACTATTTATGGAATTCCACATTCATTTTTAATTTATTATTTTCAGTTGTTAAAATACAATATACTTTTGATTTGGTGCTTATATTTAGCAAATCGCACGACCAATTTTATCGCAATTTGCAGTATCATTATTATGTCTTTTGGTTTAATGAATCCTACGAGACATTTTACATTTAATACTTCCTAATTTTGAGGTATTTCTAAATGTTAGTATATTTAAGAAGATTGAAGCGAGGATCGAAATTGACTCTTTCTAGTGAACTTACTCTGGGATTATTTCAAGTGCTAACCATTTACATCAACTGATTGATCATTTTTGACTTATCCGAACCAAATTACTTTCCAATAATTTTATGCAGTTTTAAAGAAAAAAATCGTTGAATTACTTGTAGCTACGCTGTACATATATATATATATATATATATATATA
>NC_068999.1:10242055-10246647 GCF_001194135.2 Octopus bimaculoides | reverse complement strand
CACACACACACACACACACACACACACACACACACACACACATATATATATATATATATATATATATATATATATGTATGTACATATATATGCATACAGATGTATTTGCACTTATATATACATATCCATATGTAGGCAACTGTAAACATATTTTGTAATATATCTGTATATTTGCGTATACGCATATATATTTATATATATATATATACACGCACTCACACACACACACATATATATAGGCACATTTATGTATATGCTTGTATACATATAATATGTAATTTAATATATGGGGTATTTAATATTATAATGCCTATCACCGGGGTTTTACCTGGTGATAAACTGAAGCTAATACCTCTTGTACTGTGTACCTTAGAAAAAACAGAAATGCAAATACACATTTGACTATATATATGCTTGTGTGTGTGTGTATGTGTGTTAGTCAAATGTATGCAATATTTAATTCACCCATTGTATTACGCGAACTTATCTTAACAACGTTAGATCTTGTACACTAACGGTGCTAACGATAATGTTTCTAATTTTTCTTTTTTTTTTTATACTCTCTCTAAGGTTAGGAATTAAATACTCTTCCTACTATTGCTTCCGTGTCGTTCTAAAACTGAAACATACTTTAAACATACCTTTCTATATGTTTAATAAGAAATTGCTAGCCAAAATCTGGAGCGCTGTGTCATTCACAGTATATTTCTGCCTAACTCCACCTTGCGCGACGCGATGTAAATCTATATATCTATCCATCTATCTATCTATCTCTCTCTCTCTCTACATATATATATATATATATATATATATATATGTATGTATGTATGTATGTATGTATGTATGTATGTATATATATATGCATACATACACTCACATACACACGCATATGTATATATGTTTGTGTGTATTCATATGTGTATGATGTGCATGTTAAAAACTGGCCCCAGTTTAACTAACCTGAAGCCCGTTTACTTAAGATATTTTGACTGCACAATATCACTGCAGAAATTTAAATACTTGTGGTGCTACAACACCAAAGCCTTCCTACCGTGACTATCTCATCTTATATTAAGAAAACGTGTCTACTATTACTATATCCGATGTATCTGTTCTTGCCGAAATTACTAATGTTTTGCTGTTGATGTTGTTGTTGTCGTTTAATATCAAATCAATGTGATTCAGTTGTTCTTTGATTATACATATTCAAGATGAGACCATCACTTATATTTTAATGAATTTATTGAAAGGCCGCAATTGTGCAATTCCGGTTTCGATCCCACCGTGTGGTATTTTAGGTTCAGTACTTTATCAAACTCTAGGTTCCACCTTCGGTTATGTTAAAAGCGGGTAGATGGTATTAGAGTGGAAGCCTATCGGGTGAGATTGTAACGTGATTCAAATGTACAACTATGTCACATGTGGCGATATTCGGAATTTGGCCAGACGATTATGTGAAAGGTACACTTGTATGCGGTATGTTCACTTGAGTGAGCAGTTGATCAACAACTCACTCACATCGCCGAATCCGACAGAGATCCATTATACTAAGTTTTTTATACCAATTTGTCCTGCTTCATCTATAAAATGTTAACGTCTGTGGTTTTGAGGTAGATTTGGTTGCTATTTCTAGCATATCAAATTCCTTGGTAGCTGTAGGTTTCCTACACTGTCTCGAGGAATCATTCAGTGTTAATATCGAATTCTAGCACAGGATACCGTTAGATGGGGGAAGAATAGTGTTGATTAAATCGATTTTCGCGTTTTATCAACCCTGGAAGGATGAAAGGCAATGTTGTCCTCGGCGGGATTTGAACTCAGAACGTAAAGGACCGTGACTAAATACCAATCTATCAATCTATCTATCGATTTTTCTGATATTGATTTCTAACATTCGTAGATTTTATTTTTGGATAGATAAAGGCGACTTGCGTGAGTGAATTTGTGTGTGTGTGTGTGTGTGTGTGTGTGTGTGTGTGTGTGTGTGTTTGCGCGCGTGTGACCATCTCTCTATGTATGTTATGTATGTGTGTGTATTTATCTCTCTCTATATATATATATATGTGTGTGTATGTGTGCGTGTGTGCGTATATGTGTTCATCTCTCTATGTATGTTATGTGTAGAGATTCTCAGACGCATCTGTGTGTATGCACATATTTATATATATATGCGTGTATACATATTCATAGAGGCTGGGGAAATATTTAGTTACAAACCCACATATACGTGTGTATATAAGCATTATATATGAATGTATACATACGTATTTTATATTATTTTATATTAAATAATTCTCATGTACTTAACTGTTATTTTCTTTCATCACTCCCGTACGGGTGACAGGCGCAAAATCACATGCCTACCATTAACGGAATTTGAACTCAGAACGTAAAAATATGACGGTGAATAACGCAAGCTATTTAATAGGATGCTCTACTAATTCTACTAATTCAATACCCGAATTAGTCTCAATATTAGCAATATTTAGCGTTATTTCATCTGTCTTTATGTTCTGAGTTCAAATTCCCCGAGGTCGAATTTGCCTTTCATCTTTTCGGGGTCGAAAAATTAAGTACCAGTTGCGTACACTCAACTGTCCCCACTTCCCCAAAAAATTCGGGCCTTGTGCCTAGACTAGAAAAGAATATTAACAGTATTTAGCGGTATTTCATTTGTCTTTACGTTCTGAGTTCAAAGTCCGCCGAGGTCAACTTTGTCTTTCCTCCGTTCGGGGTCGATAAACTAAATACCAATCGCGTACTGGTATCGAGCTAATCGACTGCCCCAACTCCCGCAAAATTTCAGGCCTTGTGCCAAGAGTAGAAGAGAATATTAGCAGTATTCCAACAGCAGAAACAATATTTGGAATGTAATACAAAACCTTTCTTCATTTGCATTGTCAAACGGCATTTTTTGTTGACAAATTAGGTGTCGGTAACTCTAGACAAGTGCGAGCGCCGCTATCAACACACAATTAACTACACTGGTGGTAGTGGTTGTGGTGCTAAGGTTACAGTTGGTGTTGTTGTTGTTGTAGTTGTTACTGTTCTGGTAGTATTGGATTGTGTTTGGGTTAACCACGATCAAAAGCATTCTATCCGGCTGCGATCATCAAGCATCTTCAATTTACCTTTTTTTTTTTAATGTTTTATATTTTTATATTCTTGTCTTCTATTTCTTTCAGTCACCAGATTGCAGCCATGCTGGAGCACCGCGTTTAAGGGGCTTTGTCGAACATATCGACCCCGAGAATTTATTTTTCTCTTTTAAAACTGGTAGCCTTGGTAACTTATTCTGTCAGTATCTTCTGACGAACCGCTAATTTACGGGGAAGTAAACAAACTAACGTTCGTTGTCAACGGGTTTTGAGGTACAAACTTACATAATCACAGGTGTGTGTGTGTGTGTGTGTGTGTAAGGTGTAGGAGTTGTGGCTGTGTGGTAAGTAGCTTGCTTACCAACCACATGGTTCCGAGTTCAGTGAGCAAGTGTCTTCTGCTATAGCCTCGGGCCGACCAAGGCAGTCGTATATATATATACATACATTTGTGTGTGTGGTCTGTGTTTGATCTCCCACCCTCGCTTGACAACCGATGCTGGTGTGTTTACGTCCCGTAACTTAGCTGTTCGGCCAAAATGCTAGGCTTACAAAGAATAAGTCCTGGGTCGATTTGCTCTACTAAAGGTGCTGCTCCAGCATGGCCGCAGACTGAACAAATGCAAGAATACACACACACACATATATATTTATGACGGGCTTTTTAAAGTTTCCGTTTACCAATCCACTCACAAGGCTTTCGTCGGCCCGGGGCCATAGAAAACACTTTCCCAGGTGACCACGCAGTGGGACTGAACCTAGATCCATGTAGCTGAGAAGTAAACTTCTGACCATATAGCCAAGTATATTTTATATATAGTATGTAATGTCTTTCTCTTCCTCGGTATGAACTGAGGACTATTTAGGTACTATTTCCAGAAGAGGTCGAGCGGCTACAGCACAAGGTGGAGAAATCACTCTTCCTCGTAGATTATATATGCTGTGACATAGGTTGGATTTTAAGTCGAACCGATTTAGTTTTAAATATCAATTTTTTTTTTATTCCCTTCACGTACAAGCGACAGACAATCATCTCCAGGTTTATATTTAAACCATCGTCTGAAAATCGCATTTACTTGGAACATGAGTAGAAAGGTCTCAAGCAGCAACAACATCGACAACGACAGCAACAATAACAATAACAATAACAACAACAAGCCATCAATCTGTCTGCCTTGAGTCCAACAATACGAAATATTCGGTGCTGACCCAACGATGCATTAGGGGGATACGGGTCATCGCATGTCCATTATTTATTCCCAATTTGTAGATAACAGTGTCCAGTCTTTCCGAGACTGGACACGGTTACGATTCTAGGTCGCAAGGTGGAGAGACAAATGTGGTTAATATTTCACTACACTAACACGACCACTAGAATAAATGTTATTACTTCAGCTTTTCAACGACAGAGGATTACACACTGGCAAACCGGTTTCCATACCGTGGAGTAAACAATTCCAGTCACACACACACAAATATGTATATATATATATA
>NC_068999.1:10240465-10241592 GCF_001194135.2 Octopus bimaculoides | reverse complement strand
TTATATGCATATATATGTCTATACCCATAAATACATATACACACACACACACACACACAAATATGTATATATATATATATATATATCCTTTTGTGTATAGATGTGCACACACACACACACATTCATACACATACGCACAGATACACGCACACATCAACATATGTACGTGTATATACAATTATATATACGCATTAATGCATATATATACACAAACTTATATGTAGTGAGTGCGCACGTCTTTATATACATACATTTATATAAATATATATATATATGCACATTTATATACGTAGAAATCGGAAAAATACACTTATACCTGCATATATATATATATATATATACATACGTTCTCAAGTCTGTCTATCTCCCTCTCTCTGTATCTATCTATCTTGTACTCACACACGAATATATATGAGCGTGTCTCTGTGTGTGTATGCATGTGCATACACACAAACATACACTTACACCTAAAAGCGTATACATGTATTTGCTAGCGCATATATATACTTGTGCCTAGCCAAGCGTTTACCAATTTCGATTTGTAACCACAAAATCTCAGGTTCGATCTGAATATGAGACATATTGAACAAACGCCTATTATCCCAGATCGATGCATTTCTTGAGAAAGAAACAGAGCAGACGGAAACTACATAGAAGCCCATCGCATCTATTATACATGCGATTCAAAATTTGCCGTATGTTATTGACACCGAATTACATTAAAGGTGCACGTGCCTGGAAAATGGTCAGCTGGTAACTGTTTTAGTCAGGAGCAGGTCATTTCGTTAATATAACTACTGAGTTTCCCTCGCCGTACGAAGGGTTTCCAACACCACCGTCGTACATGAATATACCTCCATACATACATATACATATTTGTGTCCAAGACCAACTTTTGACAACCGGTTTTGCTGTGTTCATGTCCCCGTAACTTAGCGGTTCGGCAAAGCAGAACGATAAAATAAGTACTAGGTTTAAGAAGAACAAATCCCGCGGTCGACTGACGAAACTAAATAAACCTTTTAAGGCGGTGCTCCAGCATGGCCGAAGTCAGATAATTGAAACAAATAAAAGAATAAAAGAATATGTAATAATAACATACATATATGTATGTGTGCATATATATA
>NC_068999.1:10239266-10240049 GCF_001194135.2 Octopus bimaculoides | reverse complement strand
TATATATATATATATATACGCACATATATATATATATGTATACATAAATATATGTATATACATATATACACATACACACATACACACACACACACACACACACACACATATATAAGCTTATATATGGGTAGATACATTCATCTTCAACATCATCAAAAATGTAATATACATAACTATGCGTGTGTGTTTGCGTGTGTGTGTGTGTGTGTGTGTGAGTCACATCAAAGTCCACCTGAAATATGTACTGCTGTACTTAACCAATGACTACTTTTGCTTATGAGGTGTAATGTAAAGCAACTACATGTCGCGTTTACATGGAGTTATATAGCGGCACACTCATGTGTCTGGTTGTGTGTGCGCGCACGGCCGTGTGTTCGTATGTACTTTATTCCAATATATATATATATATACACACACACACTGATGCAGACACATACCCATATATGTGTGTGTGAATGTGTGTTTGTGCGTATCTTTATTTAATACCTGTAAGTTACATCACACGTGTATATTTATGTATGTATGTGTGTATATATATATATATAATAATAATAATATTAGGGACAAAATCCAAAATTACAGGTAAAAAACTCAATTAAAATCAATTTATAAAAATTAAAATTAAATTGAGCCTTATAGATAAAGTATATATAAAATATATAGTTTTAGGGAAAATATGAAATATCGATGAGTTCTTGAAAATTGGTTATTTTCCCTAAAACTATATATTTTATATATACTTTATCTATAAGGCTCAATTTAATTTTAATTTTTATAAATTGA
>NC_068999.1:10236932-10239256 GCF_001194135.2 Octopus bimaculoides | reverse complement strand
TATATATATATATATATATATATATATACACGCACACAAAGATATTTCGTTGAATAGATAGATAGATAGATAGATAGATAGATAGATAGATAGATAGATAGATAGAGAACCTGAAATGTAGGTGGAGGGGTTCGGAAAAAATTATGGAGAAGAAAAGTTAGGAAAATTACATATTACTACATGGATTAAATTCGTGACGATGACGACGACAGTGATGATGATGATGGTGGTGATGATGGCGGTGTTGCATGTGGAATAGTTGCATGCTGTTGTAGTTGTTATTGAGCTTTAGATCAGCTTTGAACGAGCATTCCAATCGTGACCATTCTGGGGGTTTTTTTTATTTTGGTTTTTTTTCTAATAACACTTCTTCGCATTCAACTGAAGACATAATCTTCAGTGACCTTTCCAAAACGTAAAGTTTGATTTGCGAGAGATTAGGCTTCTATTTCCAGCAGGTTTAATCCTTACCTAGATACACGGTGTGGATTATGTTGCTGCTGGTTATAGCGGTGTTGGAGATGGCTGTAGCGGTGGTGGTTTTATGGTGGTGTTGATGATAGCGTTACTGCAGCTATGTGCTGAGGCATAACGGCTATATACTGCCGGTATAATGGTATTAGTGTTTAGTGTTATCATCATGTTAGTGTTATTGCAGTGTTATCATAGGTTTAGTGATATCTCAATGTTATCATAGTGTTAGTGCTATCTCGAGTTATCGTGGTTTCTATCATCGTAGTTTTCGTGTTATCATAGTATTAAGCGTTACCATTGGTGTTTTTTTTTAAGTGTTATTGGAGAGTTTTTTTATGCTACGACATCGCTATAGTGGTACAGCTATGATAATGCTATGATGTCATATAATTCTGTTATAGATATAGTGTCATAGAGTATTATATAGTGTTGTTATATTGAGATTACTGTGGGATTGTCACAGTGTCATTATAATGATATTTCAGTGGTGTTGTGGCGGTGATACAGTGGTGCTGTCATACGGTATTATAGCAGTGTTAAAGTAGTGTATTTATGGAGTTACATCAATGTTATACTGGTGCTAATGTAGTGGTCTTACAATAGTATTATAGTCGTGTTGTAGTAGTGTTGTTGCAGTGGCCCTGTTATATATCATAGTGAGGTTAATATAGTGTTATGTTGATGTTATTGTGATGTTCTTGTAGTGGTGTTAGAGTGGTATATAATGGCAGTGTAGAGTTGCCTATTACGCGGTATTATACATATTAAATTTGTGTTAGACTTAACTTGGTGAGTTGGAAAAACTCTCCAGCATTTCAACTGTCTTTATGTTATGAGTTCTAATTCTGCCGAAGTCTACATCGCATTCCATCATTTGGGGGGGATTATTAAGATAAATACCAGCTGAGCACTGGAGGCCGATGTAGTTGACTATCCACATCCTCTGAAACTGCTGGCCTTGTGCCAAAATTTGAAACCCATTACTATTAAACTTATTAGTTACAGTTGTATGCTGAGTTATACAACTATGATACATTTCAGCGTCATAGCGCAATATATCTTTAATATCGTAGTGGTAGTGTTACGATAGTGTTAGTTTGGTATTATCCTAACTTTATAGCCGTGTTATTAACATTCATCTCCACATCATAGTTGCCTCATAGAGGTGTTATAATGCTGTTATATTAGTGTTGAAATTGTATATTATATTAGTGTTGTCATAGAGATGTTATAATGGTATTGTAGTGATGTTATAAGTAGTGACATTATACTAATATCATAGTTGTAGTATTAAAGTGATGTTATTAAAGTGATGTTATTAAAGTGATAGAGATATTATGATGGTGTTATGGCAATGTTATACTAGTATTCTCCGACTGCTTTAATAGCGATACGGTTGTAGTTTCATGGGGATATGATGGTTATAGTTTTGTTATACAAGGAATGCTATTGCAATGGTGCTATATAGGAGGCGTATGGCATTCTAATAATGTTATAGTATTGTCAAACTAGTATTCTAAGAGTGCTATTTTGGTGGCATCATAGTGGTGTTCTAGAAGTATCTGAACTGTATGACAATGGTTTTGTGTGTGTTGGCACACCGTCAATTACGAAGTCGAGGGTTCCAGTTGATCCGATCAACGGAACAGCCTGCTCGTGAAATTAACGTGCAAGCGGCTGAGCACTCCACAGACACGTGTACCGTTAACGTAGTTCTCGGGGATATTCAGCGTGACACAGTGTGACAAGGCTGACCCTTTGAATTACAGGCACAACAGAAACAGGAAGTAAGAGTGAGAGAAAGTTGTGGTGGAAGAGTACAGCAGGGTTCGCCACCACACCCTGCCGGA
>NC_068999.1:10234194-10235725 GCF_001194135.2 Octopus bimaculoides | reverse complement strand
GGTGGTGGTGAAAATGGCGGTTAATGTTGTGATTGACAACGTCTTTAGTTAATGAAGCTGCGAATGACGGCGGGAGGGTTGCGTTAGTGTGTGTCTGTGAGTGTATGAGCATGTGTGTGCGTGCGTGTGTGTGTGTGTGTCTGTCTGTATATGAGTGAGCTTGCGGTCGTGTGCGTGAGTGCGTTGCACATGAGCGCACGTGCATATGTGTATGCGTGTTGTTGTTGTTTTGTGTGTCTGTGTGTGCAGGAAATTGTGTATTCTCAAGTATGATTTTGCATCCATTCATGTATGTGTGCATGCATGTGCTTGCGTGTGTGTGTGTGTGAGTGTGTGCGTGTGCGTGTGTGTGTCTGCGCACGCGCATCAGTGTGCACCTTCAATGCATGCGGGTGCATGTGTTTGGGGTTTGGGAAAGAGGTCAGTAAAAGAGAGAAGAAGAAGAAGAAGAAGAAGAAGAAGAAAGAGAAGAAGAAGAAGAAAGAGAAGAAGAAGAAGAAAGAGAAGAAGAAGAAGAAAGAGAAGAAGAAGAAGAAGAAGATAGAGGGAAAAGGAGGAGAAGGAAAAGGAGACGAAGGATAAGAACAAGAACGAAGAGGAGGTAGAAGAGAAAATGGAAGAGAAGGAGGAGGAGACGATGAGGATGATGATAAAATGGAGGACGACGAGGAGGAAAAGAAAAGAAAAGGATGATGATGAAGGAGAAGGAAAAGGCGAAGAAAGACGTGAAAGAGAGGAAGAGAGAAAGGGGTTGTTTGGAGTTGTGGCTGTGTCTGTTTGTGCTGTAGAATCGTGTCACGACTGGTGGGCTTGGAAAGCGGAGCAGCCAGGGTCAATGGGGCGAGTGGATAGTTGTTGCGGCCGGGAACCACGGCAGAGAACGCGGGTGGTGAGCAAGCAGACGACAGCCAGGAGTTGCGTTTGTGCGTGGAAGGTTCTGCGTGTATGTGTCTGTGTAGGTAAGTGTGTGTGTGCGCGTGGAAGAGTGTCCATGCTTCTGTCAGTGGATACAGGGTGCTTATGTGTGTGTGTGTTGGGAGGGTATGCGTGTACGTGTAAGTATGTGTGTGTGTGTGAGTGCGCATGGAACAGTCTGCATGTATGTGTGTGTGTGTATGTGTGCGTGCGCGCTTAGAAGAGTCTGCAAGTTTATGTCAGAGGTAGAGGGTGCTTATGCGTGTGTGTGTGTGTGTGTGTGTGGGTATGCGTGTACGTGTGAGTATGTGTGTGTGTGTGCGCGCGTGTATGAAACAGTCTGCATGTATGTGTATGTGTAGGTGTGTGTGTGTGCGTGCGTTGTAGAGTCTGCAAGTTTATATCAGTGGTAGAAGGGTGCTTATATGCGCGCGTGTGTGTGTGTGTGTGTGTGTGGGTATGCGTATACGTGTGAGTGTGTGTGTGTGCGTATGACCGCGCGCGCACGGAACAGTCTGCATGTATGTGTTTCTGTAGATAAGTGTGTGTGTGCGCGCATGGAAGAGTCTGCAAGTTTATGTCAATGGTAGAGGGTGCTTATATGTGTGCGGGTTTG
>NC_068999.1:10233555-10234071 GCF_001194135.2 Octopus bimaculoides | reverse complement strand
AAGGTAAGTGCCGCGTGTATGCGTGTGTCTGTGTTAGTGGATAGAGGGCGCTTGTATTCGCCTGTGTGAGTATGTGGCTACGCGCGAGAGTGTGTGTGTGTGTGTGTGTGTATGTGTGTGTGTGTGTGTGTGTGCGCGAGCGCGCATGGATGAGTCTGTACGTGTGTGTGTGCGTGCGTGTCTAGTGTGCTTGGGAGTGCGTGTTTGTGCTATATATACGTATACTCGAATCATGTGTGCTTCATGTGTGACGGTGTGTACACTCGTATATGCGTGTGTTGACGTGTGCGTTTATGCGGATGTGTGCCCGTGTATGAGTGTGCGCGCGTATGCTCGTATATGTGTGCGTGCTGGTTTGTGCGTATGTATTCGCATGTTACAACGTGCGTGTGTGCCAATTGTGTGCATGTGTACGCGCATGTATTCTTGCGTTTCTGTAGGGAAATTTGTTTGCACGTGTGCGTGTGTGCGTACTTACGTTGGCCTATAAGCACTTCTGTGTGTGTGCGTTTGCGT
>NC_068999.1:10230001-10233049 GCF_001194135.2 Octopus bimaculoides | reverse complement strand
CGTGTGTTTGTAAATGTTCCCCTATATGTGTGTGTTCGTGTCTGTGTATGTGCCATTGTGTGTGTGTGTGTGAATGTGCCACTTTATGTGCATGTGTGCCTGTGTGAATGTGCGATTGTGTGTGTGTGTGAGATGTGTCACTGAATGTGTGTTCGTGTGTGTGTATGTGTATGAACTTAGTTATGTTTGTGTCTGCGTGGGAGAATACTTATGTCTGTGCGTGCTGTTTTGTGTGTGTGTGTGTGTGTGTGTGTGTGTGTGTTTGTGTGTGTGTGATGCAAGTGCGTGCGTCAGTGTATTAGTAAACTATAGCGTGTTCGCCTGTATGCATTTTGCATGTGTTTATATCCATATGTGTATGTGTCAGGGTTAACGTGCGTTCGTCTTTGCATGTGTCAGTTTGCTTTCGTTTTTATGTATGTACGTATGCATGTATGATGCGTGTATGTGTGTGTGTGTCTTTATGGTTGTTTAAAGGTACTCCGGTGGCAATGGCTGTACTCTAATGTTGAGGACAATTGTAATAATGGTGGAAGCGAATGAGTACGCAGTAGTGTTGTTGGTGACCGTAGGGATAATGGCGATGGTAGTCTTAGAATACAGCGACAGTCGAGTCTTATCGGTAAAGGCAGTTCAGATGACAATGGTGACATTGTCAGCAGATGCAGGTTGTTATTTTTTCTTGGCTATCTTCTACTTGAGCCTCAGGCCAACACTTATCAGAGAATTTAGTAGACGAAAACAGGGTGGAAGTGCATCATATGTATGTGCGTGCGCGTGCTTGGTACCGTTAATCCCGACACATTCTTCTTCACTCTGCATTTTTTCTCTCATCCCTTTCTGTCAAAGAGCGTAAGCTCGAAACGTCAAACACTTTTCCCCTTTTCTTGAGCGTCAAACTAATATGCCTGCTTGTTGTTCCTTCCCCTGTCTCTGCCTTTTGTTTTCTGTACATTTGAACCTGATATATATATATATATATATATATATATATATATTGTTTTGCTTGGGGATGGGATGGTAATTTTTTTTTTTTTTACCAAATGAACAAATGGACTATTTATTTGATCTTCACTTTAGTTTTATTTGTATAATTTTTAGTTTAAAAGTCTCTCAAAGTTTGTCGTTACTCATTCTGCAACTTCATCAGTGACTTTCTGTCTCACGTCTCCTCTTGTCCTGCTTATTCCATTTCATCCTTCTTTTGTGTGTCTGTGTGTGTGTGTGTGTGTTAGGGGTGTCTGTCTGTGTGTGTGTGTGTGTGTGTGTTTGCATGTAATTGTGTTTGTTCCACACCACCGTTTAATAAACCGGAATTAGTTCGTTTATGCACCTGTTACTTAGCGGCTCAGGAAAAAGGACCGATAGAATAAGTTCGAGACATTAAGGTATTCAGTGCTAGGATCGATTTATTCGACTAAGTACCACTTCTAAATGGCGCCCTCTATCATGGTCGCAACCTAATTACTAAAACGAATAAGCGATACGATTTTCTTAATACTTTAACGACGAAACAAGTGTATACGTTGAGGAAGATTTGACTGCTATTTCGTGAAGAGAAAACTCGTTGCCTTGTAGCCGATGAGTTTGTTGTTGCTATTGATTATGATGTTTCGACCCAGATTACATCTCATTCACCAGACCTAGTATCACAGACATTCGTACCGTGGCCATCCCGTTTTATTCTTATCCATAAGCATATAATTGCTTAATGTGTCAAATTCTTTGTCTCCTTTTTTTAGGAAGATTTAGTTGCTGTTTCTAGCAATTCAAGTGACTACGTAGAGATTCCTTTATAAACGAAATGCGGTGATGGTGGTGAGGCCAGTGTAGTTGAAACTACATCGACAATGGTGTAGTTTTAGAACAAGGTTGGCAATATTTGTATGGGTAGTAGTAGTAGTAGTAGTAGTAGTAGTAGTAGTAGTAGTAGTAGTAGTAGCAGCAGCAGCAGCAGCAGTAGTAGTAGTAGTAGTAGTAGTAGTAGTAGTAGTAGTAGTAGTAACAGCAGCAGCAGCAGCAGCAGTAGTAGTAGTAGTAGTAGTAGTAGTAGTAGTAGTAGTAGTAGTTTTTGTTGTAGTTGCAGAGGTGGTGGTGATGATGAGCATGATGATGGTAACTAAAATGATGGCGATTGTGCTGATGTTGACGGTGATGATGTTTGATGGTAACACGCAGGTGACTACAAATAATCAAACAAGAATATGATTTAAGATATTCCACATGACCATCCTGCCTTGTATATTTTAAAAAAGAAACAAAACAGTCTAATCTTACATTGCATTTTAGATTTAGCATTAACAAAAACGTGTTCGTCATTAGACCATTCAGAGGACTCAATTAGCCGTTTTATCTATTTAGTTTAGAAGCCTAAAACGTTAGAGATAATGTTAGAATTCTTTAGCTCAAAACTGAGAGAAAAATCTACGACCAAGGTCTTCCCAACTGTGGCAAAGGTATTTGCAGAACACCTAGGACAGCAATAAGAAAGGCGTTCATGATTTTAAATGGTATGTTATGATTTGAGGAAAATTCCGTTTTCAATTCGAGCGAGGACAACCTCGTAAGGGCTTAACGCAGGACGATCCTGTTGCTTTTGTAATAATAATAATGGTGAGAAGGAAAACATCATTAAATTGTTAGAATTAAGGTGAAGAGTTTGAAACTAATATTTGTGATAGTGACTAGATGACATGCACTGCGGTTGGCAAATTCAGGGAACGATATATATATATGTATACATATATGTATATACATACATATTATATATATACATACATATATACACATATATATATAAAGATATATATATATGCATACATGTATATGAATAAACTTATATATACATATATACACACATATATACATACAAATGTACATGCATATATATATACATACACATATATATACACACATTCCAATATACATAAATACATTTACGTATATAAAGCTAATGTGTGTATCAATATGCGTGTGTGTGTGTGGTGCGTGTGTGTGGTGTGTGTGCGTGTGGTGTGTGTGTGTGTGGTGCATGTGTGGGGGGGGGTG
>NC_068999.1:10229127-10229991 GCF_001194135.2 Octopus bimaculoides | reverse complement strand
TGCATGTGTGTGGGGGGGGGGTGCGCGTATACAATTATACACACTAGCATAAATATTCACACTGAAGCATAATGCTGCTTATATTTTGTATATTTATTTCATCTTTGGCATTGTATTAATGTTTTGTTTTTTTGTGTTTTTTTTGCTATGTCGGCACTTTTTAAATAGCATTAAAACATACCTACATACATGCACATACATGCACATACATACGCATATACTTACATAGACATACACACATACACACACAAACACACGCTTATACACACATACACACACGGCAATGTGAAGGCAAAGGACTTTCTTACGTATACATCCTCTATCCGACATAACACAGAAATCAAAGCATTAGGCCATGTTAAATATCAAAAAACAAATATTTATTTATTTCTCTCCCTCTCTTGGATTCCCTCTCACTCTTTCTCTCTCTTTTTCGCTCTCACTCTCTCACTTCCTTCCCGAATACATAAAAAAACACACACACACACACATATGTCCGTCTCGATGTATGTACATATGCATATTCATATATATGTAAAGTACACAGATCGTTAATGGTTCCAACAATGTTTATTCCATTTGTTCGATCAAGTGAACTACTTGAAAATTGTATTATAAGGGTAAGTAGATGATTATTCAACAACCGTGCGTACCCTTAATGAAATCTTCAGGTAGAATCGCTGTCATAACATCCGTGGCACTACGTGTCAGAGCGTTGACCCTTTGAAACAGAAGTGCTGTCCAAGCTCTTTCCGTCTATTCTTCTCTCCTTACAAGACTTGAGGCAACACTTGGGCAGTTGGAACGCACGGTTTTAGAGCGGATTTCAAATCACTAGAGTATGTGTACGACTATATATATATA
>NC_068999.1:10227507-10228410 GCF_001194135.2 Octopus bimaculoides | reverse complement strand
ATATATATATATATATATATACGTATGCATACATATAGACAATACATTTAGACAATTACTGTTTGTCTAGTATAACCGCCACTTGGGACCATGGTGGCTATTTAAGAAGATAGATTTAGTATTATAATAGTTGCCCTAGTAACTACCTCCCCATAATGGTAGTCTCTCCTTATCTATTAGTTTTTTTTTTTTATTGTCACACAGCAGTAAATTTTATTTACTTCTATAACTTTTATTTACGCCTATAACTGTAAGCTTTCACGTGGTTTTAAATTCAACTGACCAATTATAGTGATGGTTGGACATCAGGTGGTTGGTCTTTAAATTATAGTGATGGCTGGACATTGGTCAATTCCATTACGGTGGTTGGTCTTTTAAATATATCAGTAAGTACACTAATGTAACAAACTTATGTGCATGTCCTATTCTTTTTCTTGACCTATTGGCGAATCCAGTCACACTAAAGTACTAGGTATATTTCATCTATTTCTTATTATTCATACACTCTGGTTCCCCTAAAGAAAGATTAACCCACCAGCTATATTTCTAGCTTACACTGCAAGCCTTACACTGCAAAATGGTGTGATTCTAATTTATTATGCCTCGTATCATCATCCCGCGGCCCTGTTCTTTTCTCTTTCCTCTTACCTTTTATTTTATATGCATTTGTCTTCACTCTGATGAAGCTCCATGTACCAGATCGGATGGGCTATAAAATATGATGAATATTATTCTCATCATTTTCTTTGGCAGTGCTGACTGACATAGGTTGCAGAAACGGCTGTTAGCAATGTTAAAGTTTTGTATTAAAAGAATAATAACCGATAGTAGTCAATTTGTTTATTGATAAAATTTATTGCTTAATTTACACACACACACACACACACACACACACACACACAC
>NC_068999.1:10226397-10226910 GCF_001194135.2 Octopus bimaculoides | reverse complement strand
ATATACATACACACATTCATATATGGGTACAGGACGTCACCAACGGTGCAAATAACATGAAATACATAAACAACAAAAAATAAATGGAAATAGGGCAAGTAATCTACTCCTCATTTCGAGCATTCAACGACAATATGAGTCTTCAAAGACAGTTGTTCGAAAAAATTGTAAGATAAAATTTTGGATTTATGGAAGGTCAAGGTTAGGAACAAAATCATGTTAGTGAACGAAAACAAACATGGAGGGTCGCTTGACCAGAACGAGAGGCAAATAGTGAACGCTGGGGCAAACAAATTTTTTTGATAAGTGAAAAGATAGAATAGAGAGAGAAAGAAACACTTTAGCCTATTTGAATGTCCGTGCAGGAAAAGAAAGATGGTCATGTGGGGTAAAGAAAGATGGACGGTGGTCACATGTGAGCAATACACACACACACACACACACACACACACACATATATATATATATATATATTACATACAAAAATAAGAGGAATGACCAGCAAAAGTGAAC
>NC_068999.1:10223932-10226282 GCF_001194135.2 Octopus bimaculoides | reverse complement strand
TATATATATGTACATGTATATATATATTAAGTCTAAGAGTCGCCATTTCTGTTGACTAGTGTATGTATATATGTGTGTATGTGCGTGTGTGTCTGTGTATACATACACTAGTCAACAGAAATGGTGACTCTTAGACTTAAACTTCTCTATGTATAATGATTTTATGATCATCAAACAACGCTTTCTCATTGAGGCACAATGCTAACGATTTGCTGAGAGGAGCGAGTCGAATGAATTAACCCTACTTTTTGACTGGTGATATATTGTTATCGATTTTCGAATATTCACTGGGAGGTTTCAACCATAGTCGGATTTGAACTCTGAACATATCGAACGTTACAACTATTACTAATTAATGATAAAGATTGTATTTGTTGGAAAAGGAAAACAAAGAGTAAAATTTTCGCCATTAACACCATCACCACCACTCCAACCCCCACTATTGTCATCATCATCATCATCATCATTACCACCACCACCACCACCACCCTCATCACAAATAGTCATAATTTATAATTCTGCATGCTAACATTTTAAACTCAAAGGAAATACCGATAGTTATTTTCCATTGAAATTATTGTTGTAGTAGCTTTTAAGTACGCCAGCTTCGCCGGAAAAATGCCTCTGATGAAAGAAGCTTCATCCAAGACAACCCCACTTTTATTTATTTGTTTATTGATAGTTGTTAAACCCAAGTTATCTTATAGATTCAAATCAAAACAGTATTGACTAATTTTTAGGGCAATTTCGTTGCTATTTCTCGCAGAAACAGTAACCACGTTTAGCATAAGGTCGGTTATGATGCATCATATACGTTATAACGTGTGTTGCTGTGTTGATTACGTATATAGTTTTTTTCAGACTTATGTTATATTGAACTACACTGTACTACGTACAATTACGTGATTTTTTTAAAAGATGGAATGGTGTTTTTCGGGGAAGATTGTGATGGATTTCTTACGAATAATCCAACCGCGTATATATATATATATATATATATATATATATATATCGTTGCCATTATGCAGAAGTGTCGTACGTCCAAAACGTTGCTTTTTAAGAAAACGATAAAAGAGTTTCGCCATTCCATTGCAAAACAGTCCTACTACACTTTGACAATTTATGATATCTTGGCATCTGAAACAGCTTGAGATACGATACTTAGACCAAAACAACCGGCTATTGCAAACAAAAATAAATACTGAATAAAAAAAAAAACTCATATAGCGCAGGAGTGTCTGTGTGGTAAGTAGCTTGCTTACCAACCACATAGTTCTGGGTTCAGTCCCACTGCGTGGCACCTTGGGCAAGTGCCTTCTGCTATAGCCTCGGGCCGACCAAAGCCTTGTGAGTGGATTTGGTAGACGGAAACTGAAAGAAGCCCGTCGTATATACATGTATATATATATATATGTGTATGTGTGTTTGTCTGTCTGTATTTTTCCCCACCAACATCGCTTGACAAATGATGCTGGTGTGTTTAGGTCCCCGTAACTTAGCGGTTCGGCAAAAGAGACCGATAGAATAAGTGCTAGGCTTACAAAGAATAAGTCCTGAGGTTGATTTGCTCGACTAAAGGAGGTGCTCTAGCATGGCCGCAGTCAAATGACTGAAACAATTAAAGGAGTAAAGAGCATATGGCTAAATTTGGACATACCACAGTTTAACATAATAGCAACGATATACATATCTATGCATATACATACATATACAAATGTATATACATAGACATATACACATATATATATATATATTTCTGGATTAATTTGAAGATTTCATTTACTTTTATGTTCACCTGTAATACTTTGTATGTTTGTCCATATTGTTTGTACTACCCAAATCTTTAACTCATAAAACATCTATCGCTTTGTCCTTGCCCTAGATTTTTACGAAGTCTCTAGCGATTATTACTTGAACACTCCTATGTTTCCCATTGACACGAGACCATAACGAATAAGCTTAACACGGCTGATGAGGAATGTCCTTGTCTGTTTTTTGTGCATTTTCCCCTTTATAGGTAAAAATAGCAGAAATGAAAATGGACGAAACAAGAAACGTACAAGTAGATAACTTTCGAGTTTACAACTGATAAACAAACATTCAAAAGGGATTGGACAAAATGGTACCACACGCAAAAGAGTATCGCCACAGAGTAAATTCTAGGTTGGGAAAAAGAAAAGAGAGAGAAGCAGACTGTCGTTTTGTGTGACCCGTTCATCAAAATACAGTAAAAATTAAGTAGGGTGGAAGAAAATATAAAAAGAGTATAAATTTTATCTGTTGAATGCACATGCGTATCTTTCCACCATATTGTGTAATATATATATACATATTCATACATGTATATATA
>NC_068999.1:10222125-10223859 GCF_001194135.2 Octopus bimaculoides | reverse complement strand
ATATATATATATATATATATATATGCACATAAATATGCATGGATATCTATCTACGTGTGTGTGTGTGTGTGTATAATCTTAGTTGCTTAGTCCTCCCCGGAAATCTTTTTCTCCTCCCGGTTGCATAACACCAACCCATATCGATTGAATGCTCTGACTTCCGTTCTTGCAAAAAAGCAACCCTGAGTTTTCTCAGCTATGAAAGTTGAAACACTTAAGACAGAAGTTTTTCAAACGGTGTGCCATAAAATCTTAAGCTTTTTGCACACATTAGGTTAGGGTCTCATGAGGTTTCCACATGAGCATATATTTTCTTCAATGAACAACAAACAATGGTGACTCGTACATTAAGCATTGAGATAGCAAGACGTGTCAAATAAACTTTACAAACCATTTTCCCAACCGGTCTACACGACGGTCAAGATATTACGAAGTCTTGGCCGAACGCCAGCTTTATCTAGTTATTGTAGTACAGCTTATTTATTACTCGGCCAAAACATTTAAATCTCGCCCCACTTCGAAAATCTGTAATGCTATATTTCATGCAACGGTCTCTTCTTATGGAACTATTTCTACTGTCTCGTAATAATAATAATATTAATAATAATAATAATAATAATAATAATAATAATAATAATAATAATAATAATAATAATAATAATAATAACAGCTACGATATACAAACACAAAGGCGTAAAAAAGACTCGTATGAAAATGTATGTGCGTATGTGTGTTTGCGTCTCATACCAGCTATTACATATCACCAAGCGACACATTCGTTGAGAGTAAAGTAGATTTTAAAAAAACGTAACAAACATTCATTTCTTTTAAAGTGCTGCATACAAAATCATTAACATTACTAAAAGTATAACTAAGACGACCAAAAAGTAAAGTCTGAAAGTTATGTGGGAAATTTACGGTGACAGTGACAATGAACATACAGAGAGCGAAAGAACTAAAATCCACACTAAATATTTTCAGAACTACTTACCATCAGCAGTTAAACATATATATATTCCTAGTTTTGATACAGAAGGCTGGACCACTCACTAGGGGTACACACACATATATATATATATATGGTTTTCATCTATCTTTCTATATCTCTTTACGCATACACACATGTACACTCAAACACACAGACATTCTCGTACATGATATAAGTTAAATATTTCAGTGACCAAACTTTAACATTCTAGACCTTGCAATAAAAAAGTAGATCTTCAGTTTAAGTTACATTACATTTTCTCTCCATATAGAAAAGTAAAAGTAACATTACAACAGGACACAACAGCAGATTGTGCGTACTACTCGTATTCAAGATCGCAAATTCAACTGTTTGCATAATGTTGCAATCATTGAATATGTGCAGGAATAATCTTCATACACTTTACTCTGGCGCTGGTATGGCTGTGTCGTAAGAATGGTTCCATGTTCGTTTAGTCATACCGCGTAGCAACTTCGATAAGTTTCTTCTACTATATAGCCTAAGGCTAGCCAAATCCTTGTCAGTGGATTTGGTAGATGGAAACTCGAAGAACATCGCCGTATTATAATGTATATATATATATATATATTATAATATGACACACACACACACACACACACACACACACACACACACACACACACATAGACAGATAGATAAATAGATATGTGTGTTTATTTATGTCTATATATATATTAAATATATACAATATATATGTAAAGAAATATATATATGAATATATATAT
>NC_068999.1:10220370-10221952 GCF_001194135.2 Octopus bimaculoides | reverse complement strand
TATATATATATATATATATATATATATATATATATGTATATGTATATGTATATGTATATCTGAAGAATCTATTATAGTAGATGCAAGCGCTAATATATGATTTATAAAAGCATGTGACATTAATAAAAATCTGTAAATGTCAACCATCCAGATCTCTGAGTACCTTATTATTTTTTCTAATATATAATACCTGTACATCATCTCCAAACCTTCTAATATGTGTATATATACATAGGCTGTGCGTTAGGGTGGGTGGTAAAGTGAGTGGTTTCGTGTGAAAGTGGGGTTAAGACAGGGTTGTGTGATGTCTCCATGGCTGTTTAATTTATATATGGATGATATGGTTAGAGAGGTAAATGCTAGAACCTTTGGTAGGGGCGCCCGAATGGTGGGAGTAAATGGAGAGAAATGGCAGGTGAGACAGTTCTTCTTTGCTGGTGATACAGCACTGGTGGTAGAGTCAGAAGAGCAACTGAGGAGACCAGTAGTAAAGTTTGGAAGGGTGTGTGAGAGGAGGAAACTCAAAGTGAATGATATCTATAAAGCTGCAAAATTATCGCACGACTGTTACTCACAGTTTCACGTTTCTGCTCGTCGGACATTCACAAGTCTCCAACGAACAAGAGCATCAAACTCTAAGTAACAGTTATGTGACGATTTCGCAGCTTTAATAAAATGTACACTACTCTACATTTGGTATTCGAGTACTGTTTTTTCGACTTTGCTTTGCACTTGTGCTCACCTCTTTGTGTGTGTGTATATATATACATATATATTTATTTATTTATTTTATTTATTCTGGACGGGTGCGCCGCGGCACACATAAGCAGTTAAGTTCGTAGTTAGGTATGTAGGTTGCTATATATCTATCTGTAAGTAGATGGGTGTATGTAGGCAGGTTTATACACAAGGGTGTTGATGGGAATCCAAAGTTTCGACAACATATTTTAACAATTTGAGTCCGTTCAATATTATCATCAACACCTTTACGCTGTCTAGCTAAACTTGGCTCACGATTGCCCATCCTCGTATTAATTTATTTATTATTTTTATAAAGAACCGGTTAGAGGAGACAGCAAACAAGAATATGAAGGTAAAAAAAAACCTGCTCTACCAGCTAAAGTATCCGGTATAATTTCGTTGTTAATCACAGTAACACTCCTCACTCCACGCCTAATTCCTACTGCATTAACTTCCTACGCGACCATCGACGCACCCCTGCCACACTGGTGATTCCACGAGATTACACAGAGTGTCTAACACCAACCAGTGGGAAGTTTTCGAGGCTTTTATTATTATTTGTATTCTTGTTTATTTATCTATTTATTATTATTATTATTATTATTATTATTATTATTATTATTATTATTATTATTAGTATTATTATTATTATTATTATTATTATTATTATTATTATTATCATCATCATTATTATTATTTGGTGTGGGGGTGAGGAATATAATAAATGAGTGTGAATGCATGTTCACGCACATACAAGTGTGTGTGTATAAACATATATATACATGTATACGTACATACATATATATATACTTATATACATATATACAAATATATATATACA
>NC_068999.1:10218862-10220250 GCF_001194135.2 Octopus bimaculoides | reverse complement strand
TATATATATATATATATACATATATATATATACGTATATACAAATATATATATATATATATATATATATATATAGTTCAAAAAAACAATAACAAAAAAAACAAAAAAACAACAAAGTGAGGACGTGATATGGATAGTATTATTGGATGCTCAGGAAAGGAAAGAGAGAACATATATACATATATGTATAAAATACATATATACATACATATGTATACATGTATGTCTATATACTTATATATAAATATATATATGTATATACATATATATGTACGTACACACACACACACTCATCTACGTATGCATTGCACGCATACAGTTCGAAACACATGCGTGCACATGCATTCACGCATATACTCATATACACGCATGTGCACACACACACACACCTGTGTTTCTCCCTCAATTTCGCGTGTGTGACTGTGAGTGTGAACATTATTTTTGTTCCTGGTTTCCGTCATTGATATGATGCCACCAAAGGGTACCGCATTCAAAGCTCTTTGATGATTGCAAACGCACACACACACAAACAAATACACACGCGCGCGCACATAGGTACGCACCTACATACACAAGCGCATACCCTTACACCCATACACACACACACACACACTGAAGACGAACATCAGCACCGTTTCAGTCAACAAAATGCCGCTCACAAATTGTTTGGCAAATCAATGTTGTATTTTAGTCATGTATTGCTTGACGCTTTATCAAAGGAAACAAACCGTAGTACTCGAACTCAGAAACTCGTGGTTGCTGAATGAGAGTCCATGTAGCCATATATAATTTCAAGCACTGAGGATCGGACCAGGCATGCATATATAAGTGTGTGTGCTTTCATATATATGTGTTTGTGTGTGTATGTATCTGTCTTTGTATATGTATATATATATATTTATATAAATAAGGATAAGATCGATATTTAAAATATTGATCTTATCAAGTGGCCAGCATGGGAATAAAAACCATCAAAGGTAACAATTATTTAAAATTATAATATAGGGTATCTAAAAGATACAACCACGCTGAAAATAACAGTCAAATATTGACTCTAAACCACGATACTGGATTTTTGCTAGTTTTTGCTAGTTTATTTTATCTTCGTCTTCGCTCTTCGTGCTATATGAACATTTATTGTGGTTTAGAGTCAAGATTTGACTGTTATTTTCAGCGTGGTGGTATCTTTTAGATACCCTATATTATAATTATATATATATATATGTATGTATATACATATATATACGCACACATACATAAATATATATATGCATATATATTTACATATATACGTATACATATATATGAATATATATATGTACAAACACAGACATATATATATATGTACAAACACAGACATATATATATATGTACAAACACAGACATATA
>NC_068999.1:10217517-10218699 GCF_001194135.2 Octopus bimaculoides | reverse complement strand
TATATATATATGTATATTTGGATAGATAGGTACATACATACACATATACATACATACATACATACATACATACATATATGCATACATACATACATACATATATGCATACATACATACATATGGCAAATTTAACTATTTCTCCGTTGACTGAAAAAATGACGAGCAACCTTAATCGATTATCGAACCATGTTGCTTTCTTCTCAGACTTGTCTTCCATACGTACATACTTACACAAGGGTGAGTGATCAAAAAGATGTTGCACTCGACGTATTCGGTAGATTTTACGTATATACTTAATTACAATCTGATTTAGCTCCTCATGACTTACAGGATCCATGGTCAGATAGGACGCGTCCATTCCAACAGATGCAGGTTGGCAGGTTTGAAACAATTTCAAGATGAGTTCTAGTGGTTTTAGACCATTGGTCAAGTTGCATGACGTGTGTTAACACTACCACAGCTTTCTATAGTATTATTTTTTTTTAAAATCTATTTTTACTCCCACGTGTTCGGACGGGATGCTGGCGCCATTTTGGCGATAGGATGCTCATAATTTTGTTCAGTGTACTCAGATGCCACCACAAAACTCCCACTCTGATACGATGGAAGTATTCTTGGCGCCTCCGAAATTTGAGTCACATGAATCTGACTCAATGTGTTAATAAAGACACACACAAACTGGCACATATACCGGCCGTGACATATATATCTGATAGGCGTGAGATAAGGTTTACTGCCATGCCCTCAAAGTGGGAATGGCTCATGCAGTGCTTACAACCCGCTGCAAGGCCAGTTTGAGAACCAACTTATTTGCATATCGGGAAACGTCTCCTATTACAATTCAGAAAACTATTTGGAACGAAGTTAAAAATAATAATTCAGGGCTAGGCTCTCTTAACAGTTTTTCATGACAAAAGTCGAGTTCACATAACACAGTTCGGCACATTTTTACAATAGATGGTCAAGGGAGGAAATAAAGCCATAACTTTGAAATGTAATGAACTCAAATTCCTCTTAGAAATCCCAAAAAAATGCACCAACACCCGTAAAAGTTGCACTCGACAACCCGATATCCGACAGCTATATGTGTCATAAAATAAATTCAATACAGAGTCAACTGTGGTTGAAGTCTATCTCTCTCTCTCTCTATCTCTCTCTCTCTCTCTCTCTCTCTCTCTATAT
>NC_068999.1:10213816-10217274 GCF_001194135.2 Octopus bimaculoides | reverse complement strand
GAGAGAGAGAGAGAGAGAGAGAGAGAGAGAGAGAGAGAGAGAGAGAGAGAGAGAGAGAGGATATGTGAGTATGATACACACAAACACAAACACGTATATGAACTTTTATTTTTTTACCGGATTCAGTTATTTGACTGTGGCCATTCTCAAGCACCGCCTTTAGTCGTAGAAATTGAACCCAGAACTTATTATTTGTAAGCCTAATACTTACTCTATCTATCTTTTTTGCCGACCCGCTAGGTTTCGGGGACGTAAACACGCCAACATCGATTGTCAAGACACTCACACATAAATATCACTGACGGGCTGTTCGGCCCAAGGCTATAGTAGAAGACACCTGCCCAAGATTCTCTGCAGTAGAACTGAACCCCAAACCATGTGGTTGGCAAGCAAGCTTGTTACTATATACACATAGTTTAGCACATATATACTTTCTGAAATCCATGAGCCTTAACAAAAAGGAAATTAGAAGAAAATCGTTTTCTAATTTTGTATTCTGTTATATAAGAAGCAATGCTAAAGCGCACACAGACAATCGCACATATTCACTCACATACACACACATAAGGAGAAAAAAAAAGGACACGCACACATACATACACACATTCATTCACAGTAATATATATATATATATTTATATATATATATTCAATTGTCCAAAACATACCAAAAAGAAAGACTGATGAAAGGACAAGAAATGTGTTGCATTAGTTTAACGATTAGGGAAAATGAAAGAAATCTTTGACGTTTCGAGGCTACGCACTTCTACACAAAGGAATGAGGAGAGAAAACAAATGAAGAATAATAAAACCTTTTGAATTAGCGATTATTACATGTTGGACTGAGCAGAAGGAAGGAACTGGTTGTGTGTGTGTGTGTGTGTGTATAGGCAGGAGTGGCTGTATGATAAGAAGCTTGCTTCCCAACCACTGGGTTCTGGGTTCAGTCTCACTGCGTGGCACTATGGGCAAGTATCGTCTACTATACCCTCGGGTTGACCAAAGCCTTGTGAGTGGATTTAGTAGACGGAAACTGAAAGAAGTCGTATATAAATATAAATATGTATGTGTGTGTGTGTGTGTGTGTGTCTTTGTTTCTTTGCTTGTCTTGCCGCCCACATCGCTTCACAACCGATGCTGGTGTGTTTACGTCTCCGTAACATATCGGTTCGGCAGAAGAGACCGATAGAATAAGTACTAGGCTTACAAAGAATAAGTCCTGATTACTAATGAACATGACAAGTTAGACTGTGTTTCCAATATTAAGGACAAGACGCATAATAACACCAAATCTCTTTTGCCTTTTTTAAACTCTTCTTATATTGGAATCTTCCAATACAATCTATTGGATTGTGGAACTGATTTCTTACGTAAAACTACGAAAGCATATTCATATAATCAATCATGAAAGAGATCTGCAATAACATATGAAACAGATGTAAACGCTACTTAAATGTACACTACTTTGACATATGGTAGGTTTAAACAACGTTATTTCAACCACATATAATTCTTCTGAATCATAGTAAAGAAGGCATGCAACATTATAACCACTAAACATCGTTTATTTAAAATACCATGATACTGATTTTGAGGTCAAGATTGGTGTAGAGCATAGACCCATTAGAAAAAATATACAATTTACGCTCTGCCAAGAAGAATGTCATCGAATAGCATCAATATGTTTGTAAATTATCTGCTTACAAGATAAGAAATCTTTACAAAATGTTGCCATTTAGCTAAGTACATACCAAAATTTTCATAAGGTTCAACAGCACCGAATAGAGCATCATAGCCTTGGATTGTCATATAATCCATCTGTGTTGATCTCACCATATTATACTTATATTTCATGATACCATTTTGTTTTTCACAGTAGCACACAATTATTTTAGCATTAGTCTATAAATATTCTGACATTCAAGAACCTCACGATTTTCTTCATTGTTCTGGGGAAAACAATGCCTTCAGAAACAATGGTTCCTTTTAATATTCTCTGCTGTTGATTTTCTTATTTCAATAATATTGTTATATACATTTATTGATTTGAATATTTGACAAGCCAATCAAAATGATCTAGCACACGTAAGAGGTTTTTAGAATAGGTGACACACCTCAAACATTATAAAGTCAATGCACCAAGGAGGGAAATTTGAATACTCTCAACAACTTTATACTGCACGTGTACAATTCTATTGGAAGATTACTAGATTTGTATTGTTCGTAGGTTGCTCGGTTCATTAACTGCGGTGTAAATACTGTACAGAAGCCTGATTTAATTTTTACATTGACTACACCACCACTAACAAACACATGAACACATATCGAACAGTGAGAATGAGCATCAATACCATATTGATGGATAAAAATTCCTTGTTCGTGGGGCAACCACACAACCATCGTTTTCTGGGCTGTTGGCGCTCGTCTCAATTTTGGATAAAACCACGATACCTACATACGCACACACATATATACATACACACATATACAGGGTGTCCACAAAGTCTGGGTACATGGGGATTAACACATACTTTAAGAAATTATTATTTCTTATATTTAATTGTTTATGTTATGATTTTATTTACAGCATGTACCCAAACTTTGTGGACACCCTGTATATACACACGCACACGCGCACACACATACACACACACACACACACACACACGCACACGCACACACACACATACACACACAGACACATATATATATAAATACGTTTGTATTAAAGGAGTTTCTTTACGGAGATTTTCGTAGACATAGATATGAACAAAATACTCGCCAAATTTCGTTTCATGGATTTCTGTTAACCAAAAAGTGCAAAGTCTTTCGTTAATGCTATCAATCGAATCTGCCAAAGTTTTGAAATAATGCGTCATTTTCTATCATTAATAAAACTGTCGCCGTTTTGACGACCATGGGTATAATAGTTATAAATAATACATCGACAGACATTAAACATTGCACAAGGCAATTACTTGGACATTGTTATATCATGACATATATATAATACCATCATCAACAACGTCATCATTGTCATCAACAACATCATCATCATCATCACAATCTACATCACCTCTATAAACATCATCACGATCACCGTCGTGTGGTTGTAAGTGTGTGTGTGTGTAGGTAAGTATACGTGTATGAACTTATACAAACACCCACGCGAGTATGTATTATATATGTATCTACGCATGTATATATATTCTTCTTTTATTCTTTTACTTGCTTAAGTCATTTGACTACGGCCATGCTGGAGCACCCCCGTTACTCGAATAAAACGACACCATGACTCATTCTTTGTAAGCCTTCAACTTATTCTACCGGTCTCTTTTTTTTTTTGCCGAACCGCTAAGTTGCGGGGACGTAAATACACGAACATCGATTGTCAAGCGATGGTGGTGGTGGTGGTGGTGGTGGTGGAGATATACACCGACACAAACAATAAACACACAC
>NC_068999.1:10211374-10212261 GCF_001194135.2 Octopus bimaculoides | reverse complement strand
TCCAAAGAAAGGAACACAGACTACCGTAAAGAAATAGTGAAGGGATTTGGAATCCGAGCAGGTACCTCATTAGCACTCTGGTATAAACCAAATCTCGCTAATTAGATCGAATGATAGGAAAGGTAGAGAATTGTTTAAGATAAGCAAGTAATCTATACTTCACTCCATAGGTAAATTCTGAATTCGCTTCGTTGGATTTCAAACAGCATACAGGCTGAGTATGTGCTTAAGTATCCGTCGGTGTAGCATTGATGTGCCTTTAGTTGATTCAGATTGAAAAGCAGTGTAGAAAGTTATTCATACAAAAAATTTTTTAAATAATTAAAGATATCCCTATGCAGCTTGTTCAAGATTCTACCAATGCTGCTGGGTGAAACCAACTGAGGATTCAAATATTAAATGGTTATTAGAGTCTGCTTCTTGAAGTATATTTTAGACGAGCGACCATAAAACCTCACCGTACATGACAGTAATGTATGCGTTGAAATGCGATATAACTATGGTAATCTAATACTTGAGTCCTCAGTTCACTTAATCAGCCTGTTCAGGTAGAACCTGCAACAAAGCTGCATAAAAATGACTGCCTTGGATAAATAGGTGCTGCAACTGATTTGAATGGCAACCAACTAAATGCACATAAACGTCACATCAAAGGACACTAGAACACTTATACAACAGTAACACGTGTCTGGTTGAAAAACGATGAAAATAATACTTTAATAAATAAATATTGATGATGTACAATTCTCTATTCTTCTTTATGTTTTTATTTACGTACATGCACATAAACATCAATACATACACGCACACACACTCACACACACATAATACATACATACATACATACACACACACACACATACACACACACATATATATACATATAT
>NC_068999.1:10208125-10208489 GCF_001194135.2 Octopus bimaculoides | reverse complement strand
ACATACACACACACATATATATACATATATATGTTTATAGATATTTGTGTGTGTGTATATATATATATACCTGTATATGTGTATGGGGAGTGCGTGTGCTTTTATGTAGAGAAACGTGTATCTGTATGTATGTATATATGTGTGTATGTATCTGTGTACGTCAGTCTTTTGTCTAGCGACGTTCTAATTCGTCTGTTTGTCCCTCTGCCTAATCTCACTACTTAACTCATCTATCGAGATTGCTATCTCCATAACAACTAACAGAGTTGTTTACCTATTTTATAACATGGCATTTTCTTTATCTGTCCGTCTCTCTCTCTCTCTCTCTCTCTCTCTCTCTCTCTCTCTCTCTCTCTCTCTCTCT
>NC_068999.1:10206475-10207836 GCF_001194135.2 Octopus bimaculoides | reverse complement strand
TATATATATACACAAACATATATATATGTACATACATATATATATGTGTATATATATATATATATGTACATATAATATATATATATATATATATATGTGTGTGTGTGTGTCTGTGTCTGTGTGTGTGTGTGTGCGTGTGTATTTATATATATATATGTATGTATGCAATGCATGTATGTCTGTGTAGACATCTACTATGCATTCACTCTCACCAATACACTCACACATAATTTTATACCTATTTATATATATATATATATATATACTGTCGGTAACTCTCTACATATTTCAACATGTGCACGTGTCCTTACATGTGTTCCTCATTTCCCGTTATTTCAACATCCTTATTCTCATCTACAGTACCAATATAATATATTCATAAATGCCTAAACACGAAGAGAAAGGAGCCCTAATCGTTTCTCTTCTTATTCATACACCTTTACCTGTATGCTAAATAAACACATCTCTACGTTTGTTTATATGCCTCATAGAAATAGCGTGGCCTAATGATGTACGTTTGGTCTTACCAAAACCAAGGCTTTGATTCGCTACCTGAACTTTGGAACGCAATGTTTCCTTGAAACAGCAGTCATTTTCAAGTTGCCCCAAATTACGCTGCTTTAAATATATGCCATCGACTGACTAGCACATCTCCGAATATTTTCCGCAATTGCGACAGTGCGTCCTACGTTTTCTCAAAGACAACTAGGAACCCAAATAATTTAGCGGAAGAATAATGGAATCTAACACATCATATTCATTTGCGAGTGACAAGTAACTATCAACGATATGCACATAAATAAATATAGTAATGCAGGTACGTGTTAATATACCAATTTTTTTTATTTTTTTTATTCAGTCAGTCGACTGCGACCATATTCAGAAGGAAACGTCAATGTTTCTAAGGCCTGTCTACTACATTGCACATATGCGTTATAAGTTTGTACATAGGAAAATTAGATGATTTCCACAAGATTCTCTGCTTTAGCATAGATTCAACCCTCAACTGGAAAATGGTCTTAATACGTAGATATGCACGCTCATATACATACTTATATACATGCATAATGCATGTATACACGCCCACACACTTACATGCATAATGCATGCATATATATGAAGATAGATAGATGGATAGACAGATAGAGGCACATACATATATACATACACACATACAAACATTTTTATATGTATGCAGATACACGTGTGTGTGTACATCTCTCTCTCTCTCTCTCTCTCTCTCTCTCTCTATCTATCTATCTATCTATCTATGTACCAGTATATATATGTATATATGATGTAAGTATAAATATATACTGTTTCAGAAATATAAGTATATAATAAATTTACCTATATATATA
>NC_068999.1:10205085-10206164 GCF_001194135.2 Octopus bimaculoides | reverse complement strand
ATATATATATATATATATACATGTATATATATATATAGATTGATAGACGGATAGATACATAAATATATATATACACACACACACATATATATATATATACGTATCCATCCACAAAGAAACATGCATGCGCGTGCACTCGTATATACAAACACACGTACACACACTCACATATAATCATAAAATATATTTGTTAATTTGTTTTCCTCTAACTGTTTGCAATCCTATATTAGTTATATTTAAGTAGGCTAAAACGGATTTAGATGAGGTTAAACGTGATGATCTGTACATAACCAACAAATTGATATAATCTAACACAACAAAAACATAAATAAAATAAAATTAAAAACAAAATAGATATATAAAGAGCAATGAAACAAACACGTAACATCCAGAATCATTAAAATAACAATTATAATAATAAAACAAATAAGAGAAACAAGATATAAAAAGTAAACAATGCATAAAACACAAGAAATAAACGAAAACTGATTAACGAAACAAACAAGAATATTATATAAAACTTTTTCTTGTATATGTATGTGTGCGTGTTTTGTGTAAGTATCAAGTGAAATTTAAAGATCAACTGAGAAAGAGTGGGAGGTGGGTACAGAGAGAAAGAAAGAGGGTAAAGAGAGTGAGAATTAAATATATTAAACAAAAAAAAAGAGCTAATAAAATTATAGCTAATATATATATACTTTAAAAAAAATAAATACGGAAAATTGGGCAATTACTCGCATAACAATCAACAATCATGTATTTTTGTGAGGATGCTTTTGTTTCTGTTTTGTTTTTGTTTTTGTTTGCTTTGTTGTTTTTTTTGCTCTCCAAAATTTTGTATTTAGTTAAAAATGAATTGTAAAAAACAAAAAACAAAAACAATTGTTAAAACGAATAAACAATTAAAAAAGAAATGTAAAATATAACAACAGCAACAGCAACAATAAGGAAATTAAATATGATTAGGTGATTAGAGTAATATTTATTAAGGTATTTAATCTCCCATATAGAAATACAAACAAACAGAAAACTAGCGTGCAACAGTTATTGCTTCTGTGTGGATGGGTAGATGTATGTAT
>NC_068999.1:10199834-10205065 GCF_001194135.2 Octopus bimaculoides | reverse complement strand
ATATATATATAATACAAAGAATATATATACATGTATACACACATATATGTACATACTTACATCTACATGTGTATATACATGCATATCAGGGTACAGGACGTTAGAACAATAAACTACAGACAACGGAACGAACACATAGGAAAACGGAAAGCCCCTTGGAATATCCCTTCATCAGCTGTCTCTATTCTATCCAGACGTTTCGAAGACCATATATATATATATATATATACTAATGCTTATATATGAACGTAGATAATGTATGTATGTGTGACTGTGTGAGTGTATAATCTATACACATGCATATAGTAGGATAATTAATTGTTAGCGTAAGAAGCAATATATGCTGTAACTGCTTATTTGTGTGTGTGTGTGTGTCTGTGTGTGAGTGCGTTATTGTTTTATCAAAATCATAATTATTGTTTTCTACTCTAGGCACAAGGCCCGAAATTTTGGGGAGGGGAGCCTGTCGATTAGATTGATCCCCAGTACGCCACTGGTACTTAATTTATTGACCCTGAAAAGATGGAAGGCAAATTCGACCTCGGCGGAATTTGAACTCAGAACATAACAGCAGACGAAATACCGCTAAGCATTTCGACCAGCGTGCTAACGTTTCTACCAGCTCACCGCCTTCAAAATCATAATTGTTATTGAGACGCGGTACAGCTGATCTATCCAGTTTAATTATTCATCTCACAGTACCACAACCCGTAGTGTAGTCTACGAACCATGATTTTGTGTACTTTTAATCCATTAGTTAAATATTTTGCAATGTTTTATTTAAGGCTACCCGTACGTTTTATCGAGGACGCTACGAATAATTCTTGTTAAGGTAAATGAAGAATATTTCTGTATTATGCATTACAACTACTTCCAGATTAAAGTTTAGCCTTCCCGTATTTGCATCAAATTTTTCGGTAGTTTCCTAGTCCCCACTGATACATAACAGGTTCAGGGCGTTATTAACTACTTTGTTACTACGTAGGAGACTCTTTCTGACTTTAACTCAATAAAATTTTGATCTTTGTTTTCTATCGATTCATATCAAATGGGCAAACTATGTCGATTATGAATCTCACATTCATCTCATCGATAATAATAATATTTATCAATTTGTGTACTGGTCCCCTTTTGGCTGATTAAAGAAATCCGACAACAACCTTACAGCATCACGTTTTCCCGAATAATCTCAGGTTTTTGAAGACTTTTTTCGGTGTATTCAGACCCGAACCTATAATTGAAGCAGTCTTATCAGATCCGTATATTCTGCATTCATTTTGAGTTCACAATTAAAGTTACTATACAACGTGTGATATACATGGTTTCGTCTGTATCGTTATTGTTAGTCTGACTGTTCTTATTCAACCTCTAGTGCTCCATATAAAGCTAAACTATAAGTTCAAACTGACCAGTGGAGGGCGGTGACTACCTGATAACATTCCAGGTGCCAGGCGACAAATTTGCATTTTTTTTTTGGGGGGGGGGCTCAAAACTGCAGCTCTGTCAAAGATATGAGCCGCGAGAAAACTGTGCCTTACAAACAGAAACGACTCTTACTCACTGTAAGTGGCACAGATATGCAGTTTCAGCACATATTTGCGCATCTGCTTTCTCAGTATGCCAGGCCCGACATACAGAGGCCGCTGGTAACAGATGAACCGTCCGAAGAATGGAATGCGTTCCTTTCGCTGGAAGTGGAAGAGTAAACATTCGAATGTGATCAGAAGTGGTGTGTAGCAAAGCACAACAGTTATGTGTCTACACAGAATTCCGTTTATCAATTATTACCTTCGTCTTAGCGAAGGCGGTGGTTTTTTTTTTTGTTTGTTTTTCAGTCGTGTTTCTTTGTCCGTGGACAAGATATCTCAAGAACTGCCGAATAGATTCGGATGTAAACTTTCAGAAACGTACCAAAATTATATAGAATTATTATTATTGTTGTTCATTATTGTGTACGGTAATGTTTTACAGAACTCAGCATATATTTATTTACTATGATTACTTGATAAAATAAATTCTTTTCCGAAAGTGGCTGGATATAGTTGAATGTCCACTGCAATATCAAGGTTCGTCCTTGGACGTCTTTATTATGTGCGCATGCTTTTACAATCATGCCTATTATTTGCTTTGTTTATTAGTTAAACTTCTTGGGACACTCGGACTGATTGATTGGCTCAAGTGATATAAGCTGAAGAGATTTTGAGGCTGATCCATCGGCCCGATGAAGTTTAAAAGCCAATCAGAGATCGTCTTTCAGTAGATATAAAATAAAGCTATATAATATATATAGTTTTACATACTAAAAAAGTTATTTCAGGCACATTATCTTATATTCTGGTCATTTTGGCGATACACACCAAAACTCCACGTGTCTCAAAAGGGTTAACTATGAGCACCTCTGCGGTAGTGGGCTAACCACAAAGTTTGTGGGAATAAAAACTTCCTCTCTCAAAATTATTGAAATCACATTCACACATATACAAAAATAAAAAAGTAAGATCACAAAAAATAAATAGAAAAAGTGGCAATGAAATAAACTTAGTTATGAATACGGACATTTACAAGTCGACAACCACGAAAAAATACAAAACAAAAATGGCGATGAAATATTTCAATGACAATAACAAACGAACAGCGAACAGATATGCGACCCATTCTTTGCTAGTCAAATATATGAAATAATAGGTAGCGGTCAACTCCAGACAATAAGAAAAGCGTGCCACGAAAGAGAGTGCTTCCTTATCAAAAAACTTTGCCTAGTAAATGGTATTGTATACTACCAGAGAGGATTTTCCTACGCCCCCGAAAGAAGAGTTGAGGAAGCTTTGATTAACGAGCACAGAAAATATGTGCTTTGTCGTTTAGTGCAGAACTTGTTATTTTGGACTTAGAAATTTTACAGCCGGATCAACTGTCTAGCACGGAAAAGGTATATTGATTTGAAAATCCGTCTCAACTGCTGGGGTAATGGAAGTTATGCTCGGCTCTACAAAATGTTAGTCCCCATGAACGGATAGTATTTTTCTTCGAGCTTTATTGCTTGTAGCATGCCAAGTGTATTCGTTCCTCTCTCATCAGAAGTTATAGAACATGTCAACTAACTGAAAATTCTCAGTTCTAGAACTGCTGATAAGACGGCAAGGAAATCTATTTCATCTATAGTGATCACGATAATGTATTTTATCTATAGTGATCACGATAATGTATTTTATCTATAGTGATCTGGGAAAATTTGGTGTTGGTGTGTATTGTAGGCGTCGCCGGTGCCGTACAAACCTGTGCAAACCCAGACAAATGAATCTAAAATGAACCCTGTCTCAAGCAGAGATGCGATCAGATCTATATCTAAATGACTGACCTAAATCATTTGGGTTAAATTTAAAGTGTTCGAAGGATTTAAGCTGTGCGTTTGGTTTCTCTCCGGTCTTCTGGACCTGTGACAAATGTAGAAAATCTAAGACTGGTGTGATTATTGTTTGAGAAGCATGTTGTTCCACAGCTCGACAAGTTTATGTAGCTGCATCCTGGATCAAACATACACCAATATTCGGTGTCTAGTATGTGGAATGTTGCCTGGAAAACATTGTGATCTACAAACTGATTAAGGCAATCAGTGGAACGTTCATACAAGAATGCTACAGAGAGAAGTAACGAAAGTTAGCTTGAATGATATCGAAGAGAACGTAGCCTTAACAAACACAGCGAAGTCTTTCATTTCAGCGACTGTATTGAAGCTTCAGGGACAGAAAGCCATGTTTGCATAGGTAAGAAAGGGAAATCTCATACATCGGTGTAGACCTGGAAGAAAGCATAACAATTTCCTAGTGGCGTCAGAGTTAGAGGTCACGTCTAGATGAAGCAGTTGTATCGGATGGTGATGAAATGTGTAATGTAATCCAATCGGCTACTGACTAAATCAATATCCTGCGGTGCAAGCTGTATGCAAATTAATACTGTATTCATGCATAAATATTTTTTTTTTTTTTGTTTTCCGTCGTTTTTTCCTTTTTTTTATTGCGTTTCTATCTTTACACTAATCTCTTCAAGCCTTGTGCCACTAGATCAATGAACAACCCCTGGTGCCTTCTTCGTAATAGTGTATGTAATTTACGCAATTTTTTTTCTGTGAGAAGAATCAATTCCAGATTTCTAGTATGTGACTGCTGTTTTATTTAACGATTACGAATTGGTATTTCGTCTGTCTTCATGTTCTGAGTTCAAATGCTGTCAGAGTCGACTTTATATTTCGGAGTCGATAAATTAAGTACCAGATATGCACTGGGGTCGATGTAATCTACTAGCCCCCCCACCAAAAAAAAAAACATTTCAGGCCTTATGCCTGTAGCAGAAAATATTATTATACCTTCCGGCTCTTTACGTTCTGCGTTCAAATTCAGCTGAGGTTTACTCGGCCTTTCGTATTTTTGGTGTCGATAAAATAAGCACCATTCGTGCACAGGCGACGGTGTAATCGAATCACCCCTCCCAAATTAGAAAGAATCCTTATGCATTTATCAGAAAGAATTATTATACATTTATCATTCTTCCAGCTTTTACTTTCAAAGTTCTAATTCCAACGACGTTGGCTTCGCCTTTCATTCTTTCAGAATCGATAAAATAAGTACTTGTTGAGCATTGAAGTCGATGTAAACGATTTACCACTTCTCCTTAAATTGCTGGCATTGAGCCAAAATATGAAATCATTATCATACCTTTATCAGCATACCATAGACATCATCTTATTTGCCGAAATAACGATGGTGTCGAAAAAGTATTACTGCGTCGAACAACAGTATTGAGTATAAGTAGGCGTTAAAAATATCGTTATTTAGCCCTATAAAGTTTATTCAACAAATATAATAATAATATTAACGACATGTTGTGTTCGTATTATATGCGACATACGATTAGAAAAAGGTAAGTTTTCATACTGTCTTTCTTAAATATCAAGTAGAGTAAAAATTTCCAACGTCAAGTAATTTTAAGAGAGTATTTTTTTTAAATTTTATTTATAATATTTTTGCATTATTTATAGCAATTTTTGTATTATTTATAGTATTTTTTATTGATGGTTCAATGCGTTTTATTAGACATTTAAATTTTAATTGCTACGCCTTGAAGCCGAATTCATGCTTGCTTTTCCTTTAATTTGTGTGTGTGTGTGTGTGAGCGTATATGTGTGTGCACGCTCATGTGTGTTTATATATTCGTGTGTGTGAGTATGTGTATAT
>NC_068999.1:10197107-10199530 GCF_001194135.2 Octopus bimaculoides | reverse complement strand
TTTTGTTGTTTAACACTCCATGTGTCGGGAGATCTAATCTAATAGGCAGTGGTATAAGTCTCTTTGAAGGGGTTAATCAACCAAGGAGTAAAAAGTTAGCATGTGGAGTCATTAATCATCTCAGTTAAACAGCAGGATATTTGCATAATTACCCACTCTTTCAGTTTCTTGTTTATTTATTTATTTATTTATATATATATATTTTTATATAGGAATTTATATATATGTATATTTATTTATTTTATATCCTGATTATTGATCAACAGTCTCGTAGATTGCTGGCGTCCAACCGGTCAATCTCTCGTTCACTGCATTTAAGAGCGTGAGAGTATACAGGGAGTATATATAGCTCGTTGCAGAATAAATATCACAAAAGGCTTGTATTTGAAGTGTTTCTATTTATGCACGTACACAGAGTATGTATGCGTGTGTGAAGGGGGGGGCGTAAAAGTTAAGTAGTTCGGTTGGGAACTACGAGGTGCCTGGGTTGATCCTGCTACGACAAGGCCCCTAGGTTAACTGTCATTTGTTATAAAATAGGGTCGACCCACACATGTGAGTAATATTGGGGACAGAGCAACTATATAGAAAACCGTTGGGTCGATTGTATCAGAATTTCAAATGTTACTGCTCTGTCTCATCGTCATATGTGTGTGCGTGTGTGTGTGCATGTATGAAGGCAGGAAGACACACACACGAGTGCGCGCGCACACACACATTGTGGAATTCGGGTGGCCCAGTGCTTATGGAATTGTACTCACGGTCAAATAATCACGGGTTCCATTCCTGTAACGTGCATTGTGTTGCGCACTTGCACAAAACACTAAATCTCACGTTGCACCAGGCCACTCGGCTGCAAATGTGTAACCCTCCCATCAGAAGAAATGTTTGTCTGCTCTCCTTGCCAGTGGGAAGGCGTCATTCGAAAGCTGAATCTGATGTAAAAAGCACTGTGGCCAGCGTTGTATAACAGCAGCCGATAATCTGATAGATCAAGTGGAGATCAAGTGGTATATATGTCCATATTTGACAAGTTCGAGTGCATTCGGACGTGAGGAGACCCAATGCTGCAGAAACGGTCCCAAAACAAAATTTTCCTTTCAAACATGTGTGAAAATGCATAAGGGTGGTCGGTGAGTGACGTTACAAGTGCATGGGACGGGTGAGTCACTGTCAGGTACGAACATCACAACTATTATTCAGAACGTCCAATAACAATAAAATTATTATTATTAAAATGACACAGCAGGTAATTTTGCTGATGTTCGAAAAACTTGCTCAACATAAACTTACATACTGTATATATATGTATATATATATATATATATATATGTATATCGTTGCTATTATGTTAAACTATTGTATGTCCAAATTTAAACAAATGCGTTTTTTAATATTTAGTTTTGCTTTCAACATCCGGTTCTTATGGTCAAACTATCGTATCTCCAGCTGCTTCAGATAGCAAGATATGAAAATTGGCAAAGTGTAGTACAAAGGTTCAGCATTTTTCAAAAGTGTAGTAGGTCCCACATACAACAGTTTTGCAAAAATATTTCTGACTGAAAATATCATTCATGCATGGAGTTACGAGTTTATGCACCCAACAAAGTATCATTCTTAAAGTGAAACTGTTGCTAATTTTAAAAAATGAAATATAATAATGGGGAAACTATCTTCTCGTTTTCTAAAAAGCGACGTTTCGGACCTTCGACTCTTTTGCATGATAGCAACAATATATTTAAATTCTTTTTTCCCTGAGTCCACCACACTCTCCACCTTTTAACTCTCTGGGACATTCTCACTAATCTCTCACCCTACATTTTCTCTTTCCCCTTTTCCTAACGCTGTTTGTTAATGTCTTTGTTAAAATCATCTGCCAACAATAAATTTGTACCTTGCATCATATTTAATTTTCTCAATACCTCACTTATATTAACAATTGTGTCTCTAACTCTCCCTCTCTGAGCCGTGCAACTTACAAGGTAGCCTGACCAACACCTGGAGAGTCAGATAAAAGAAAACTTCACTCTTGTTTTCTCTGCAATTCGTTTAGCGTTAGAAAGGGCATTTAGTTGTAGAAAGTTGGCTACAAGTGAAGCATTGGATCGAAACAGTTTCTACCGTCACTTTGGAAACTGTTGAACAATCCGACCCAAGGCAGCATGGGAAACGGGGTATAAAATAACGATGAAGATGAGAAGGACGAAGAGAACCAGCTGGTTGTAATTGGAAGATCTTTAATCATCACTATGTAACTCAATCAATACTGACTTGGTGTTAAACAAAAATAACAATGACAAAAGCAACTTGTAATAATTTTGCTTGAAATATGAATGTAAGTTTGGAAAATCAGTGTAGTGAAAAATTGCAAATTGCCAAGTCTTTTCGTTTTCTTGTTTTATTTATACATATATATATATATA
>NC_068999.1:10196064-10196829 GCF_001194135.2 Octopus bimaculoides | reverse complement strand
TATATATATATATATATATTTACGCTGCTGCGAGTAAGGATGTAAAATGTCAAATTTCTTATACAACTGTACCATCAAACCATAGCATTCATACGTTTCCATTATGGACAGATGAGTGATTTTCTTCTTTCAAAATTACTTCATTTTACGGTACAATCACTTAAATTTAGGAGGAGCTGTCGTGTGACATATCGCTTATTCCTAAACAATGTAAGTAAATATTTGAATTTACAAAACTATTCGACTCAATAAAATTTGTTTAACAAAATATAAAAATGTATTTGTGTTTCTTTTTTTTATTAAAAAAAATATAAAAAATGTAAAGCATTATGTAATGCACCGTGATAAGAATTGTCAGTATATTAACTTTTTTTATTTTTTTTTAAAGTTTTAGTTTCTCTTTTTGAATGGGAAATTGCGAAGCGGTAAGCAACGTATTTAGTAGTTAGGCTGTGTATTTAAGAAGGCATCGTACCCATGTATTTATTTATTTATCTATCTATTTATTCATTGTGTTGTTACTAAAATTGCACTAGTTAAACCATACGTTCAGACGAAATTATTACAGCAGATATATATCTAGATACTTATAGATAAACTCAATGAAGCACCGGGCTAATAAAAATTTACAAAGGGGTGTATATGCGTGTATCACTGTCTATCTATCTATCTATCTATCTATCTATCTATCTATCTATCTATCTATCTATCTGTCTATTTATCTATCTATCTATCTATCTATCTATCTATCTATCTATCTATCTA
>NC_068999.1:10194606-10196054 GCF_001194135.2 Octopus bimaculoides | reverse complement strand
CTATCTGTCTATTTATCTATCTATCTATCTATCTATCTATCTATCTATCTATCTATCTATCTATCTATCTATCTATCTATCTATGTGTGTGTGTGTATACAAACATATATTTATGTATCTATACTTATATATATATATATGTATACATGTGTATACATATATGTATCTACATGTACATACGCCCATATAAATCTCTCTCTCTCTCTCTCTCTCTCTCACACACACACTCACACATATGTATAACTGAAGCAGTATATTCAATTTTTTAAATATAAAATATCTTTAATATTCAATACAGTGTCGATTATCGAAAGCCAATCGTATAAAACAATTAAACCTATATACAGACCATATAAAACAACTATGGCATCCTCCTGTGTTACCGCAAAACTTAAATGATTATTTTTGCAACTGAAAATTTTCTGAAGAATCGCAGAGTCACACAAGTCACCAAAAGCAGTTATTGTTTTGTATATTTTATTAAAAAATATTTTTCCCTAAAAATAAATCGTGTTCTCTCTCATACTACAATATCATGTGAAGTGATGAGTTGAATTGCTTTCCAAGACAATGAAGACGTGACTTACCAACCTTTTCGCAATGGCATGATGCTGCTTACCGTGAGGTTCACGATTCTTTTCTTCTGGATTAAGACAAGAATATGGATTTAAGGATGTGGAAGTGTAAATTCGTTCAAGTAGGTAGCAGGAGCACTGTATCATTGGATATCATTTCGTTGACTTGCTGAAATTTTTTTTTTAATTCATCCCAGAAGGTAACCTGTAGCGCTATTAAAAGCGCATTGCAGTAGCAGCAGCTACGTACTACAAACAGTAATAAAAATGGTCTTGAATTTTCTTGGACAAAGTTTCTGTGAAAAAGAATAAGAGTAACATTTATATATATATAAAAATTGTAATACTGGATTCCAGCTGAAATTAAATATTGGTTTCAAATTTTAGCATAAAGCCAGCAATTTCGGAGAAGCGGGTACGCCCATTACATTGGCCCCCTCCTCTGCTCAACTAGTTGGTACTTATTTTATGGACCCCGAATGAACGAAAGGCAAGAATTTTAACTCAACAGCAGAATTTTAACTCAAACCGTAAAGACGGATGTAACGCCGCTAAGCATTTTAGCTAGCGTTGTAACGACTGATGTTAGTAAATATTCTTTTCTACTCTAGACGCAAGGCCCGGAATTTGGGGAGGGGGCTAGTCGATTAGATAGACCCCGGAACGCAACTGGTGCTTAATTTATTGACCCCGAAAGGATGAAAGGCACAGTCGACTTCGGCGAAATTATATTTGACTGACAAACTCAGTACCTGTCATGCTATTGCTTCAGCACATTTGACATATACTACTACTACTACTACTACTACTTCTACTACTACTACTACTACTACTACTACTACTACTACCACCACCACCACCACCACCACCACC
>NC_068999.1:10187996-10194339 GCF_001194135.2 Octopus bimaculoides | reverse complement strand
TATATCGATCCCCAAAGAAATACAGACAAAATCTATCGAGACGGAATTTGAACACAGAACACAAATGCAAAATTCTCTTAACTAAAAGCCACAAGACATTGTGATCGTTGCTCTACCGATTATGCCAATTAAATTCTCGCTTTTTTTTTTCACCTTATTTCATCCAGTGGTATTACAAATTAGTTTGTTCATAGAATGTAGCAATAATATCTTATTATTATTATTATTATTATTATTATTATTATTATTATTATTATTATTATTATTTTACTAATCCCTCATTCAATCCTTCTATTGTTCTGGAGTGAAAGCTGTTGTATTCAATGAGACTCCTTGTTACTCCAAAGCCGCTTGAAAACCAGGATTGGTATAAGTCCTTATAACTTAGCAGTTCGGTAAGAAGACCGATAGAATAAGTTCTGAGGTCGGTTTGCTTGACTAATCCCGTCAATGCAGTGCCACAGCGTGGCTACAGTCCAACGGTGCAACGCAGCCAACATCGAGAGAAAGGTGTGTTTGTATGTGTGTGTGAGACAATAGTCGAGCTTAGTAGTTGACTGGTATTTATCAACCACAGCAAGATGGAAGGCTAAGTTGAACAGGACGAGATTAGAACACAGAAAGATGGAACAAATAACGAAAGGCATTCGGTTAGACGTTCTAATGACTCAGCCAATTCCACGCTTATTACCAATCCATTATCCTGTTCAATTATTAATCAACATTTTATAGAATATTTATGATGGGAGTTCAATGCCCGCATGAGTCAATTGTGCTTCTTAGTTGAAGCGTATAAAAAAAAACAAAGTAACCGGCATATCAAGAAATCAATTCGATCGATTACATAAACAGTCAATCTACGAACGTAAGTACCAGTAATACTACGCTGAAATGACATTCGACCGATCGATGAATTGGTAGAGCGTCAGGCAAAATGAGCTAGTGGTTTTAGATACGTCCCGTCAAGGCAATGCACCAGCAAGGCCACAACCTAATGGCTTAAAGGAGTAAATTTTACAAGGTAAGTAAAAAAGAAAATAATGTTGATACTTAGAACAAAAACAGCAATCTGTACAAATATGGAGGTCCTTATCATAAGACCTCCTTGGTCGGCATCAGCAGTTTCATCATCATCATCATCATCATCATCATCATCATCGTCACCATCATCAGGAACAGCAGCAGCATGACATTTTAGTGTCATCTTTCGTTTCATCTCATTTCGATTCTTCAGAAGAAACATGACATCTAAAACAAGAAAATAAGACAGGTAAAGCCAGACATTTGAAAATAATTGTCATATAAATGTTTTAAACTAATTCTTTCGAACACTAATAATTGTTGTTAATTTAAGCATAAGTTCAGCAATTTTCGGAAGAATGAATGTGAAGTTGATGTCAGCGAGATTTGAACTCAGTTATATGTTTATTAATTTTGGCACAAGGCCAGAGGTTTGGAGGCGAGGGAATTAATTAATACCATTGATCCCAGTACTTGACAAGTACTTTATTTTATCGACCCTGGAAGGTTGAAAGGCTAAATTTATCTCGAGGAGATATTAGCTCAATAAAAAATATGGTAAAAATTATTAAAATAGCAGCAGACTAAATACTGAAATGATTGTCCTGCTTGATCAGGACTAGCTTGCGAAGTAATATCAACCACCACAATATTCATAACGGATGAAAGAAAAGCAATGAACCCCAGCGAGACATGCGTAAAAAAGACTCGTTAATCTCACCATGCTCCTACGTCAAGTAAATTGTGCCGTTGTTAAGCTGTGAAAGTTTAATTTCGACACATCTCAGTATCGATGACACCATACAAATTTCTGTTAGTTCGATTAGATGGTTCACACACTTTATTTAGCCCCTCTGTGTTTCTACCCCACCTTGTTTCGTTTTGTTCACATTATTAAACGTTTCGGTTAATTCTCCCTCCAAACCGCCATCGTTTAGAAAACCTCGCAGACCAGTTACATTTACTTCCCTATTATCAACTTAAAAATCAAAACAAAACGAAATTTTTCATGCTAAACATCAAATATCCGAGGTAACTTCCTTTAATTATCTTCGAGCGTTTCTGCATAGTAAAATCAGTAGCATTAAAAAAAAAAAAATTATAACGGGCACTGTCCCCTCTTCTAGCTGAGAGAGGAACAAACGATAAATCAAAACTAAACTACTATTCACTTTTATCTTTAGCTTGATGTTTAGCAATGAATTTGCTTGCTAACTACAAAGACAAAAACTGATATATATATATATATATATATATATATATATATATATATATATATATATATATATATATATATATATGTATGTATGTATGTATGTATACACACGCGTGTGTGAGTGTGTGTGAGTGTGTGTGCGAGCATAGCTAACTGTCGTATTGAAATTCAATACAGGATTTAAGTGGCATTTAGAGCTGCAAACATAATTATATGGTGTTCATATTAATGAATGCATTGATTTCTGTCAAGTTGAAGTTTTGCTACATGAGTGTTTAAATAACAGGACCTACGGCAACAAAATTACATAGATCTCTCTAACCGGCTCCATGTTTATTTCAATGATAGATTGTAACGATATCAATGTCAAAAAGCTGGCTACATGGTCATCGGAAAACAAGACCTGCTTGTGTAAAATGCGTTAACGATTCGTACATGCTAATTAATGAAGACAATGAAAGAAATTGATGTCACCTATATTGTTGGTATTTAGTACTGTTTACAATGAAAGAGTAGTATCAAACGAAATAAAACCGTATTGAAAAACCTCCATCTAATGAATATATAATATCGTAGTTGTTTATGATGTTGTGTTATCATCCTCCCCAAACTTCCAGAAATATGCGTTGAGGAAATGAAGGGAAATGAAATAAAATGGGCCCAGCTGGTGATTTTATTTATTATATAGTATTATATCATTGTTAAGTCGAGGAAGGAAGTGAAGCGCCTCTGGCATTTCCCAAGAATCAGATCTTCGTGAAGGAAAAGGAAGAAAAATGTATTATCCTCATATGTGGAACCTGGTCCCAAATGTGTGACGTAACTACCTCGTGGATTCGGTAAAATCTCTCAAGAACTATGAATGAAAATGAAAATAAACGACGGCATGATAAAAAGATGCAACAGCTTTCATAATAGATTTGTTCAACGATGGATGACCTGGGGTTAAACAACAACAACAATAACAGTTGTAATATCGGTTTCAAATTTTGGCACAAGTCCCACAATTTCGAGGAGGGGTTAAGTCAACTACATCGACACCAGTACTCAACTGGTACTTATTTTATCGACCTGGAGACCTCAGTGGAATTTGAATTTACCGTAGATTACACTATTCAATATGACGTTCTATTTTCATAGAACATAGCATTGAATTTTTGATGAATTTAACTTCTATTTCTACAGCAGAGCAAGCACCTAGCTAGAAGATAACTAGCTGGTTCATACAAGTGATGGTTAGATCATATATTCTGAACATGATAAGAACAAATTCTGCTCGCAGGTAAATATGGAGATGACTAGCAATTATGCTGTCACGTAAGAGATTTTAGCATTTACGTTAATTTCACTAGCATTAAGTACATTGACCTTTTAAAGTATTCCCTTAAATCGTATTTATAATTGTTATTGTCGTTTAATTTAACCTTTCGTCGACCCTGATTGAACAGACATACGATTGAAGGCACTCTCGTCGTGATTAGTTCATTTTATATATAGCATAACAAGAATTGTATAATTTGATATGTTGTTAGCTCGTTTAAGACGTCAGGGTATGATTTGAGAGAGATTGGACTGCTATATCTAGCTGCACGAGTGATGACTATGAAGCATGCTCGTTGGTTCATTCGGTTACTCACTAGTATGTCGTAATGATACAGAAAGCGCGCCAAAAAACACCAACTTACAACGTCGAGGGTTCCAGCTGATCGGATCAACGGAACAGCCTGCCACTGTCATTCACTCAGTCGCTTTCAAGCCTCAGTTGCATGAATGAAAATTGTGTTAAAAAATATAAACTCGACATACGACCAGATCGACTTACGTCGTCTCATCGAAACGGAACTCGGTCGCAAGTCAAGAAGGTGTAACTATATAGATAGTAGGGATAGATAGAGTAACAACTGTGTTAATTGTTAATCAAAAGATAAATCTAAACCTTCATCTGCACAGAGCTGCAGTAACATGAAATATCTGCTAAATGGCAGCAGTTTTACAAAGGCGTAAGTGTGTTGTGCAGAATCCCAAAACGAAACTAGCACTTGGCTAAGAAAAAACTACAAGAAGCAAGAAAATATGTTAAAATCTCAGAGGATAAAATCAAAGGCAGCTCGACAGAGAGCATTCAGCCCTTCAAGGACAAAGGCATATTAAAAAGAAATGTTACATGACTATCCCAATACATCTAGAACTTGAATGAAAGTTGTGTTAATAACACATCAGTAAGCTCGTGTACAAGATAAAGTTATATACATTCTTTATATCAAAAGATCAAAATGGCTTCTATCGTTTTTGATTTATAAAGAAGTATAACATACTTCTGCAGACTCTTTCGAAGTGGTTAATTAGTAAATAGATATATAAAAAGACAAGAATATTTCAAAAGAAATTGTGACATAAGACAGTCTACTGAAGAATCATCTATCCTAACAACAGACATAATATTTCCGGTCTAGACATTGAGTAAGACAACAGGAACAGCAAACATCACAGTCAAACTACACCACTGCAAACTGTAATATATTAAAACACGACAGTCAATACTAATTTATCGACAATCGCATTTGTCCAAAGAAAATATGAGAATGACATAACCAGTTCAATACATACTTACGTAAATGTGAGCGGGTGTGTGTATGTGAATGTGTGCGCATGTGCGTGAATGTATGTGACCTAGTACATAGAACGTTGCACTCAGGAACGACGAGATCGTGGATTCGATACCCAGACTAGATGTGCGTTGTGTTCTTGAGCAAAGCGCTACATGTCACGTTGTTTCTCCAGTTCACTTAGCGGTAAAAGAGGAACAATAGGGCGAACTGTGAAGTATTGGGAAAGCTAAAATGTTTGTGGCCAGTGGCGTACCATTGCATACGATAGTCTAGTTGATACTGTGATCTCATTCTCTCTCTGTATATATATATGTTACATATATATATATATATATATATATACACGTCTGTATGAGTAAGAGGACAAACAATCATCTAACTGGTACTTAATTTATCGACTCCGAAAGGATTAAAGGCAAAGTCGACTTCGGCGGAATTTGAACTCAGAATTTGAATTCAGACGACATACTACCAAGCATTTCGCCCGGCGTGCTATCGTTTCTGCCAGCTCACCGCCTTCCCTAACGTGTAACATAAACTTCTATTCAAGTTTGATGATAAATTAAAATAAACCAATTTAAATAATTATATCGTTTTATTTATTTATTTATTTATTTACTTATTGTATTTTGTTTTTGTAGATACGACATCTATTTTTTTTTTTTAATTAATGCCAACAAGTTTAATAACTCAACCAACGTGACAACTTTGGAAGTGTTTACTCGCTCGACTTCATAGAAATTACAACTACACTTTTCTGAATACCGTTTGAAATTACCCAGCACTCATTAAAGTAGTGTCAAAAAGATTATAATTGGGATAAGACAGACAGGATTGTCACTGATAGAATATAGGTTGTTTATACATGTATATTCAATAAATGGCACTCCATCGGTTACGACGACGAGGGTCCCAGCGGATCCGATCAAGGGAACAGCCTGCATGTAGAAATAACGTGCATGTGGTTGAGCGCTCCACAGATACGTGTACTCTTAGCGTAGATCTCAGGATGATTCAGCGTGGCACAGGCTGCGAGATGGTTCCCCCTTTGAAATACAGGTGCTACTCAATTTTGCCAGGTAAGTGAACTGGAACGACGTGAACTGAAGCGCCTTGCTCTAGGATCGAACGCATCACCGGGAATTGAACTCACAACCTTACGACCGTGAGCCTAATACCCTAACCACTGAGCTATATACACACACATATATAGGTATATATACATATAAATAGATAGATAGATAAGTAGATACATACACACATACATACATACACACATACATACATACATAGGTAACTGTATGTGGCTGCGTAGTAAGAAGCTTGCCTCCTAACCACATGGTTCTGCGTTCAGTCCTACAGTGCGGCATCTTGGGCAAGTGTCTTGTACTAAAGCGTCAGGCCGTACAAAGCCTTGAGAACGGATGTGGTAAACGGAAACTGAAAGAAAACTGTCGCATATATATGTGTGTGTGTGTGTGTGTGTGTGTGTGTGTGT
>NC_068999.1:10186339-10187379 GCF_001194135.2 Octopus bimaculoides | reverse complement strand
TGTGTGTGTGTGTGTAGACGAACAGTCCAACATTATTCTGCTCTATCGGAAGGGTATTCCGCTGCCGGGTTACCTATTTACAGCCAAGTGAACCGGAACAACATGAAATCAAGTGCTTTGCTCAAAAATACAACGCGCCGCCCTATCCAGAAATCGATCCCATCATCCGTCGATCGAGAGTTCAACATCCTAATCAGTAAACCACTTCCCCTTCATACACACACATACACACACACACAGGTATATATATGTGTGTATATATATATGCGCAGTGTGTGTGTGTGTGTGTGTGTGTGTGTGTGTGTGTGTGTGTGTGTCTGTCTGTGTGTGTGTGTGTGTGTGTGTGTGTGTGTGTGCATACACACTTGCTCAATCACAGATAACCAAAACACTAAACAACAACAATATAAATTTAACAGCGACAATGACGGGAGCGGCAATAGCCTGAATCAATAAATACAAACCTTAAACGCCGAATAGAGACTGTATGAGAACAATTAGAGTTTATCAATATCAGCAATTTGATATCTGGCTTTAATATCAATGGCAATATATTGATAGCATTGTAGCAGTGAAAAGTATTGTCACAGACAAAAAAAAAAAAAAAAAAATGGCGGTTAACATTTAAGTATACGCTCATGTATAAATTTATATATAAATGGTTTCACGATCATTCATTCACAGCCACGCACAAACACAAACGTATGTGTATAACTATGTAAGCGTATAGAACTAACTAGCTGTCTATCTGTCACTCACTCTCTCTGTATCTATCTATCTATCTATCTATCTATCTATCTATCTATCTATCTATCTATCTATCTATATAGATGCAGCACAGAATTTTGTCAGTGAACAGGTCGCGGTCTCAAAGCGACGAAAATATTTTGACAAATTAAATTTAAATGTTGAAGTGAATCTAACGGATTTTGTGTGTTATTTTAAATGACTTATAAACACCTTCCACGCTGCAATTGTTTTCGTTCCAGCACACGATCTCAGATCAGGTCACTTGCTATGCAAGTGCATCTCCCTATATA
>NC_068999.1:10183603-10185978 GCF_001194135.2 Octopus bimaculoides | reverse complement strand
TATATATATATATATATATATATATATATATATATATACTTACACACGCGCACACATACACGCGCGTGGTCACACACGCACACACATATATATCATAAGAATGTGATTTCGGAAGCTGGCAAAGAGACATACGTAAAACGAGATAAAACACGCACAAAGGACAGGGACAAGATCAAACCCTCATCATTTGCCGGTCAAATATCATTACAATATCGACACCAAATATATGCAGATGTGAGTGTGTTTATGTGCATGCATGCGCGCGTGCGTGTGCGCATGAGTGTGTGTGTGTGTGTGTGTTTGGAAGTGTGCATGTCAGAAAGGGATATCGCAGCGTCCATGGGTATCAATATTGAATTGCACTGAAAAATAATACTTATTGCTATAAATATAATGAGTTTTAAATTGGCATGCCGTTGAAAGTGAAGTTTCCGATGTTTTGCATACGGAACTTTTCCAGGAAGTGTAAGCGTAATCCAAATTTTGGAATGTTTCTCTCACAACGGGATACCAACGTGAATAATTTCCCTACATACTTAAGGATGTACTATAATACATATGTGTGTGTGTGTGTGTGTGTGTGTGTGTGTGTGTGTGTGTATCTGTCTGTGAGGTGAGATATTCAGTAAGAACGTATGCATATATATGTATTTCCATACATATATAGATATGTGTATGGATATACATCTATACATATATGTGTATGTGTGAGTGAATGCGTACACACACACACACACACACACACACACACACACATATATATATATATATATATATATATATATATATATACTCACATGCACGCACGCACAACATAAACACACACTCTAATGATAATGGGGGGAATGAAAATCTGCATTAATGAAATGACGATCTATTATTTAAGTGTCACTGACGATGTACATGTGTGTTTGTTTATACATGCATATATACATATATAGATACGTGTGTGTGTCTACATGTGTGTGTATGCCTCTGTATTTGTTTTACATGTGTGTGTGTCTGTGTGTATGTGTATGAGCACACTTGTAAGCTATATGCACAGTAGTTAGAGCTTTTTAATTCACGTTGTTTACACACTTCATTTTGTTTGTCAGTCCATTCCTTTATGTTTACCTACTTACATTTAGGGTAGAGATTTAAGTAGCAGATCACTACATTTGGCACATACAGCCTGCTTAATATCTGTGTGTGTGTGTGTGTGTGTGTGTGTGTGTGTGTGTGTGTGTGTGTGTGTGTGTGTGTGTGTGTGTGTGTGAGTGTGTGTGTGTGTGTTTGTGTGTGTGTATGTGTGTGCATACATGCTTACATATAACAAATATATATGACACTATACACATATAAAATATACGCATAATATGTTCATATATTTATGTGCGGAGGCTCGTGGCTTAGTGGTTAGGGTGTCAGCACCATGATTGTAAGATTATCGTTTCGATTCCTGGACTGGGCGACGCGTTGTGTTCTTGAGCAAAACACTTCATTTCACGTTGCTCCAGTCCACTCAGCTGGCAAAAATGAGTAACTCTGCGATGGACTGGCGTCCCGTCCAGCTGGGGTACGCATACGCTATCGAAACTGGGAAACCGGGTCCATGAGCCTGGCTAGGCTTTAAAAGGGGGCATTTATTGTTATTTTGTATATCTATGTAAAAATGTAGGCGTGGCCGTGCGGCAAAACCACATGGTTGTGGGTTCAGTTCTACTGCTGGCCGCCATAGGCAAGTGTCTTCTACCACAGATAAGGATCAACGAAATCCTCGTGAGTGGATTTGCGAGACGGAAACGAAAAGAAGCACATACACGTATAAATACATGTATATACACACACACGAAGACACACATACACACACACACACACATATGTAAGCTAGTTAAAAATCTCTATACTGAGAAGTAATGCTTTTTGCCACTTCAACCTGACTATTCCGTTACTGCAATTTTTAGCCCCAGGAGAACATCTCCGGCTGGTTATCGATGCAATCTGCACCCGATATATATTGTAAGAAATATATATATGTGTGTGTGTGTAAGGCGGCGAGCTGGCAGAAACGTTAGTGCGCCGGGCGAAATGCTTTGCGGTATTTCGTCTACCGTTACGTTCTGAGTTCAAATTCCGCCGAGGTCGACTTCGGGGTCGATAAATCAAGTACCAGGTATGCACTGGGGTTGATGTAATCGACTTAATCCCTTTGTCTGTCCTTGTTTGTCTCCTCTGTGTTTAGGCAATAAAGAAATAAGAAACGTTGGCATTCCGGGCGAAATGCTTAGCGGTGTTTCGTTTGTCTTTACGTCCTGAGTTCAAATTCCGCCGTGATCGACTTTGCCTTTCATCCTTTCGGGGTCGATAAAATACGGCTATTCAAGAGAAAAGAC
>NC_068999.1:10181761-10183228 GCF_001194135.2 Octopus bimaculoides | reverse complement strand
ATATATATATATATGTATTATTCTTTTATTTGTTTCAGTCATTTGACTGCAGCCATGTAAGCGTAGCGCATATTCTATCGGTTACTTTTGTTGAACCGCTAAGTTTTGGGGACGTCAACACACCAACATCGGTTCTCAAGCGATGGTGTGGGACAACACACACACACACACACACACACACACACACATACGTATATCTATATACATATATACGACGAAATTTAGTAGACAGTTTCCGTCTACTAAATCCTCTCACTATTATTATTGATGATGCAATGTGAAGCCCTTGTATGATTCTTGAAGAAATAAATGTTTGCTTTATTGAAATAAACGCACACAAATATGAGAATATTCGTTTCCCCCCTACTACCCAGTTACTAGGAAAATTCCAAGGGTGACTTCAAAAATGTTATCAACATCGGGTTTATAAAACAAAATATGAGTATGAATTATACTTTATTTACCTTCTTGAAATGTTATACACATAGCACTCTTATATAATTTTTCGTTGAACGCTTGACCTCGGTCAAAATATGTCACCTCTGCTTTCCAGTCTTTTGTCAGATTACAGATGTTTATTTATGCATTCTTACGCATCTGCTACCATTACATATGAGTCTCTTCGTGTTTTTTATTCTTCCTTTATTACATTTTTTTCATCTTCTTTTGTTATGAAAGTAGGTAATAAAAATATGTGGACGTCATTCGACATGCGTGTGTATGTATGTGCGTGTGTGTGTGTGTGTGTATGTGTGTATGTATAAAGTGTATCTGATATGCTTTCTTTACATACAAATCTATAGCAATTATGTTTTAATCGCCCGGTTTAAATTGAATGCGGACGCAAATATTAATTTGGTAATATGATACCTAAATCATAAAGATACGAACGTATTTATGCTCACACTATCATATGCCAGCTCGTCTTTACATATGCAGCATACACACATATATACGTGTACACACACACACACACACACACACACACACACACGCACACACACACACACACATACATCTATGCATGAAAGCGCTTGGCATATTAGTAAGGTATTTTGCCTCATATCGTAAAAGTAAGTCCGAACTCTGGATCGAGTGAAGCGTTCATTACTGGTGCAATCTTCCCTATTTCTATTCCTGTCGTCATGGAAGCACCAGATGGGTGGAGATTCTGTCTATGTCTGCTGGGACACCGCCTTGAAGAATGTCAGTGGAATGAATCGATCCATTACTCCTTTCTAAAATCTGGCATCTCGTCCATCTTTACATTGAAATGCTACGAGGTTGACTTAGCCATTTATCATCTCCGGGTCGATAAAATAACTACCAGTTATATACTTGGGCTGATGTAATCGATTAAACACTCTCCTCCCACTAGAATTTGTGCATTCAGGTCAACATTTGAAACTCTCTCTCTCTCTCTCTCTCTCTCTTTGTATATATATATATATATATATATATATATAT
>NC_068999.1:10178444-10181326 GCF_001194135.2 Octopus bimaculoides | reverse complement strand
GACGGAAACTGAAAGAAGCCCGTCGTATATATGTATATATATATATATATATGTATGTGTGTGTATATGTTTGTGTGTCAGTGTTTGTTCCCCCAACATCGCTTGATCACGGATGCTGGTGTGTTTATGTCCCTGTAACTTAGCGGTTCGACGAAAGAGACGGATAGAATAAGTACTAGGCTTACAAAGAATAAGTCCTGGGGTCGATTTGCTCGACTAAAAGGCGGTGCTCCACCATGGCCACAGTCAAATGACTGAAACAAGTAAATGAGTAAAAGAGTAAGAGATATATATATATACTTTTGATTGTTGTCATAACCGTATATATACAAGGAAATATGTGTGTGTGCGTGTGTGTGTGTGTGTGTGTGTGTGTGTGTGTGTGTGTGTGTGTGTGTGTGTGTGTGTGTGTATTTGTGTGTGTAAAGTGAGAGAGAGAAGAGATAGAAGAGAGAAGAGAGAGAGAACTAGTAGCATAAGAACAATGAACTTTGAGAAATCTTGAAAGTGATGTGCATACACGTTTAGAGTTTCTGAATTCAAAATCCCATCTGAGCTACTTCTTATACCCTCCAAGTTCTCTGACCGTTTATTTAAATATTGTATACATATGCAGTAATATATAAATATTAATATTTTAAAAATTAAACAGCCTTAGCAAGGCTGGTATTTATTAATTTATTTTCTCTATTTTTATGCTATTCATTTTCATACGTCACATGGCGATATAATAATTTCATCTGGTTATTAGTCAGTGAAGGGTTATGACTTGATGTTTGCCACTTTTCAGAGATGACCCTTGCCAAGACAGATCAATCAACGCGAGATTCATCATCTGCTTGTGATTAAAATTCCAGGCTTCACCTCTGAGATAGAAAAAGAAATAAATAAAATAAACATAAATAATACATGTAAAATGAAATAAAACTTGCTATTGATTTTTATTGAATGTTGCGAAATTGCAACTAAAATGAATTATAGAAACATTAAAATGTTCGTCAACAAGTTAACGGGCGCCTCTGTGCGGTCGTTTCCTATGCTAGTAATAGCAGCCAAATCTACTGCGCACTCTAGAAAAAGCACATTGGACCGTCTGAAAAAGATGGAGGACAGAATGTGGTCTTAGATATGCATAACAAGACAGGATGGTCTCGGTCAGAACGCTTTGAATGGATTGTTGCCCTGCACAAAAAGGAACGAATATGTGCGGTGAATTGGAAACTTCATTAGAACGACGAAGAGAATGCTTCACAGAATATGTTCACCCGGGCTGAATCGGTCGCACTTCGCAACCTGTGTCTCCGAATCGACATCGTCATCAAGCCAGGAGACACAGGTGGAGCAGTGGTGGTGTGGCGTGCGGACCTGTACAAGGAGGAAGCGGTCCATCAGCTTCGAAACACCATATTCTATCGCCACCTCCTACCAGCAGCGCGTGTCCTCCACCATCCATGAGTTCATCTCATCTTCAGCCTTCCCCACTACCACCACCAACCTCATCGTCCGAACGCCTCGTACCTCCACCATCTATTTCCTTCCCAAAATCCACAAATTCGGCAATCTCATTGATCCCCTCACCCACTCTCACCACCTCCGCCATCTTTAAACCCACGGACTCCCATCTCTATCTCAACTTTTTCCCCTCCAATCCCTCCCACACCGAATGGGCCATCTTCTACTCCCATTTCCTTCGCCTCCGACCCCTGTGCATCCGGGACCAGGATTTCGAAACCCACTCCCAATACCAGACCCTCTTGTTCACGCATTGTGGGTACCCATCTACCCTTGTCCAATCTGCCCTTATCCGCGCTCGTTACCTCCCAATCTCCTTTCCAACACCTGTCCTCCAACCACACCCCCTTTCCTCTCCTTTTTCCACCCCTCCAACCTACCCCTTCGTCGGAAGATCCTATGAGCCTTCCGTTGTCGCCAGCTAAAACCCACCACACTCCCAATTTTCTCCAACACATCCTTGGCCTCCTTTAAACGCGCCCGTAATCTACGCGATCTGCTGGTCCGTAACTCCCAATGCTCCTCCATTCCCACTCAACCTGGATCCTTTCCTTGCTCCAGGCCCCCGTTTCCACCCCTTGTCCTTTTTCATCACTAACAACACCTCTCTCACTTGATCCAACCAGCACACCCTCTACATTAGGAACTCCTTCTCCTGCACTTCTTCAGAACTTATTTACTGTCTCATGTGCAATCTTTGCAAAAAACTTTATGCTGGTCAGACGAGCTTTCGGTTTGCCGACCTGTTCACCGAACACCTACGAGAAGTTCGTCTACGTAAGAACGACCACGTCGTCCATCATTTTCACTTGGCCGACCACTCCACATCGGACCTCACCGTCGGCGGCCTTGTCCTACACCATGGATACACCAACTCTAGACTCCGCTTGGAACATCGCTACATTTTCGCTCTACGTACTCGAACTCCTTTCGGACTCAACACAAACCCACCTCAGTGCCCTTCCCCACACACCTTTTTAAACAAACATTCTATTTTATTTTTTTATTTTATTTCTTCTTTTATTATTTATTTTCTTTTACTGATTTACTTATATAATCCTTACTTCATCTTTTTGATTTTTAAATTCTAGATTTTATTTTTTATCTTTTATATACATTATTTTGAATTTTATTCATTCTTTATATTCCTTTGTTTCCTCATATATTTTTTTAATTTCTCAACTTGTATTTTTAGTTTCATATTTTTCACATACACATATATTCACACATACACACACCTCCATACACATGCACTCACGCTAACATACACACACCCACATACACACCACCATACACACTCATACGCACATATACATATACACACACTCACACATACATTCATATCCATATGCACACTTACGCGCGCACAT
>NC_068999.1:10176675-10177639 GCF_001194135.2 Octopus bimaculoides | reverse complement strand
AGATCCTACTACTACACACACACACACACACACACACACACACACAAACTCACACACAGTTACTACGACAGACACAGCCTACGACACACACTCACGCTAACACACCCTTACACACACACACACACACACACACATATAAACCATCTTCATACTTTCCAGTCTCTGATACCACTTTCTCTTTCTCCTATTTTCGGTCACTTCTAAAATGTAACCCCACGTGGATTATTGCCGACTTTTCATGAGGCAGTGAGTTCGATTCCCGGACCGAGCTGTGTGTTGTGTTCTTGACCAAGACACTTTATTTCACGTTGCTCCAGTTCCCTCAGCTGTAGAAATGAGTTGTGATATCACCGGTGCCAAGGTCAGTTGTATTGACCTTTGGCTTTCCCTTGGATAACATCGTTGGCGTGGGTATCCTAGGATAGAATGCATGAGCCACTGCTGGTCTTCCATAAACGACCTTGACCGGATTTGTGCCTCGTAGCGTAACTTTCCTGAGTTCAATCCCATGGACATTCATGACCGAAGAAAGTCTTTACCGTTTACCCCATATTGTGTATGCATGCATGTATGATGGCACCCCACTCGTGACCGAGGAACACCGTTGCCGACCTTCAGGAACATTGTGCGCTCTAGGACTAACTTATATTTTGCATTTGCGACTCCGTTGGTGGCTAATGAGCCCTGCTCTTGACAAGCATACACGACTGCAAACATTGCAGATTAAGCTTTCCCCATTCGCTATACGAGCCGTACACTTTCGCGCAGCTCGCTTAAATTCTTCATGCTGGATACGTGCTCTCTCAAAAGTGTCGATCCCCTCCTTAACCTGCTTCCTACATCTGTGGCGATGACAGGCATTATTCTCCCAGTCAGTGTCCTGCATATCACAGGCCTTTAATGAGGACTTGACACAGTCTTTAAAGCGCATGTATGGGGAGAATTCACAAAAAAAAAAAAAAAA
>NC_068999.1:10175371-10176418 GCF_001194135.2 Octopus bimaculoides | reverse complement strand
AAACAACAGACGAAGACAGGTGGTGTAGAAAACAGATGTATTAGTATAACGCTCGGGAATTGAAAAAGTCTTTAACGTTTCGTGCCTACGCTCTTCCACAGAAAGGAACACAGAAAGAAACAGGGAGAGAAATGGCTGGTTGGATGTAAGCACGCATGCATCCATTCATGCATGTATGCGTATATATATGCGTATATGTATGTGTGTATGTAATTATGAACCCAGGATGGGTGAACTTAGTGTAGGTTCAACACGTGTCAATAACATGGTCAATCAGAAACTCCTGGTTACTGTCCGACGTGCTAGAAGGCCACTTGTAATGAGTCACAGTCCTCACCCGCGTCTGCTTTTGATAAAGGTCAGTCACTGTGATACAAAACCGGATATGCAGGGAATGACATGGGATATTTTCGGGGTCTTTGCTCACGCGTGAAGGCAGGGAATTCCCACGTCCCTGAGCCTGCGTCCCATATTTACATTAGATGATTTTATGTACGTACATGCATATTATGTTTCTATATATGCGTGTATGTTTGTATACATGTATACGCGAGTTAAAACTCACTTATAACATGGTTAAAATTTCATGAATTTTGAATTATACATATTTATATATTTTGTGTATTTTCAGATAAACTTCTCAAGACTGGTCTTCCGCGATGCTTTTATACCAGAGAAGAAGCAACTTGTGTAACGAATAATAAATAAACGTATTAATTTTTTTAATTATTGGTTTTCCTTTATTCATTGCTTACCTTCACGTTGGGTGGAGGCGCAATGGCCCAGTGGTTAGGGCAGCGGATTCGCGGTCATAGGATCGCAGTTTCGATTCCCAGACCGGGCTTTGTGAGCGTTTATTGAGCCAAGACACCTAAAGCTCCACGACGCTCCGGCAGGGGATGGTGGCGAACCCTGCTGTACTCTTCCACCACAACTTTCTCTCACTCTTACTTCCTATTTCTGTTGTGCCTGTAATTCAAAGGGCCAGCCTTGACACAGTGTGTCACGCTGAATATCCCCGAGAACTACGTTAAGGGTACACTTGTC
>NC_068999.1:10173426-10174679 GCF_001194135.2 Octopus bimaculoides | reverse complement strand
TACGTGTGTGAATGTGTGTGTATGCGTATGTGTCTGTGTGTGCGTATGTGTATGTGAGTGCGCGCGCATGCGCAGATATACATATATGTTTTTTCATTTTCTACTTGTGTTTATTGTCACACTAATCTAAGGATTTTTTTCCTGCCCCAATCAGAACTGTGTCTACACAACCACACACAAACCCATCTCTTCCCTCTGACATCTTTCATGTATCAAAAACTTCATAGTAACATCCATCCACACACGCACTAATTATTCCTTCCCTGAAATATCCATACTGAATAATTACGGCTCCCTTTTCATTTGTATTTGTAACTTTTTCACAGAAATTTTCACTAGCCACTTCGATAAAGTGTTAATATTCTTAGTCGTTATCAACATCCATGTTCCGATACTCCAGTCTTCAAACAGTTCTCCTTCCGTTTATGCTCAATGGATATCAGATAAACTCAGTGACATGCCCCGCAACGACAACCTGTTGACTCTTAGACACTTCCAAGATCAAAGCACCATACCTTTACTCGCCAATTTCATCTTCATTTCATAAACCAAATTGTCTTCACTAATAAAGTTGTCCTCTTTGCTCGTTAGATATCCAATGTTAAATGAAGTTGCATATATAAGAGCGGAATACGTGCGTATTGGAGATGTCTAAATGGTTTATATGTATGTGCATTCGGAAATCAGTGCTGAAGCTGTTTACACTGCAAACTGTAAGAGTGTCATACGCAGTCATTGTTTAATGAAATCGTGCGCCCATGCACGACTACGCTCAGTGTGTGAAGTGTGAGGAAGTGCAATCCGGCAGTGCAGCTTCATATTACCGTGTGAACGTTCTTTTACTCTTTTATTCTTACACATGTTTGAGGCATTTAGACTGCGGCCATGCTGGAGTAGCGCTGTTTACTCGAAGAAATCGATACCAGGACTTATTTTTTGTAAGCCTGGCACTTATTCCGTCGGTCTCTTTTTCCAAAATTCCGAGTCACGTGAGCGTAGACACATGTCACAAAGCTTTGATCGGCCCGAGGCTAGAGTAGAAGGCACTTGACCAAGGTGACACGCAGTCAGACTGAACCCGGGACACGTGGTTGGGAAGCAAGCTTTTTACCACACAGCTACGCCTGCGCCAATATACGTACATACATACACACATACATACATACATACATACATACATACGTACATACATATATACATGCATACATACACATATACATATATATATATATATATGTGTGTATATATATATA
>NC_068999.1:10169868-10173272 GCF_001194135.2 Octopus bimaculoides | reverse complement strand
AAATAATATATGAATATATGCATATATCCATACATATATCTACATACCGACATCTATATGTATACATACAAGCATATATGGGTGTATGTATGTGTGTGTATGTGTATGTATGTATGTATGTATGTATGTATGTATGTATGTATGTATATATCATTCCATGGATATAAAAATCCTTTAATATAATATATTTCATTTCTTCCAGCGAATATGAGAATTAAATCATATATAATGTAAGAGAATTTGAAGATTTTTACAAAAGAAATGTATGTCTCTAATTATCTTCGGTTTTGCTTCTCAATAAAATTAGTTCCTGCTATTGATCAATAAAGCTTACAGACAGTTTCTATTTGCGTATTTTCTTATTTGTATTTTGGTTCTTCTCTCCAGTGAGCAATCTGTTGATAGAGAGCTGTGTATAAAATTAAAACGAAATGAATGGCGTAGCTAAATTTACGTATTTGCTTAAATAGTCCGGGAATGTGTGAATATATATATATATATACATACATACACACACACGGGCATACACGCACACAGGCATAGAAGTATGTATATGATTGATTATCCGTGAATGTGTGTGTGTTTCTATGTAATTACACAAATGCTTCTCAGATGTTTTCTGCTTTTACAATAGTATCTATGTATCTATCGGTCTATCTATTATTTATTTATTTCAACCCTTCCCTTTCTCCTTATATATATATATGTGTGTGTGTGTGTGTGTGTGTGTGCGTGTGTGTGCGTGTAAGTGAGTGTGTGTGTGTGTGCATATATATTTATATATATATATATAATATATGTATAATATATAATATATATATAAACACGCACGCATATACATATATAAATGTGTATATATATGCCTGTGTATCTGTTAGTCTAGATATATGTACGTGTGTGTGTGCGTGTGTGTGTGTGTGTGTGTGTGTGTGTGTGTGTGTGTGTGTGTGTGTGTTTGTGCAGATATGTTACTTCGTTGATTGCACATAAATGTGTATCCATATGCAATATCGAAATCATCCTATCCCAAGTGGATCGATTAGCTATCTCTCTCAAATTTCAGTCATGAATGGCTGCGTGGTACTATATTCGTACGGCTCATGTCATGATTGACTACACCCTTCTGTCTCTCGCAGAGTCTAATATGATAGCCCGTCTCCCAAAACATCTTCCTCCATTCTTTGAACGTAGCCAAAACTGCAATGATATGAAAACATCGATATCACTTCTACATCAGACAGCTTAGCTACGTCTCAGAAGAGGTGTTTTAAACCTTATTGCCCTCTATGAGGTTCATGTTGGCACTCCGTCACTTACGACGTTGAGGGTTCCAGTTGATCCGATCAACGGAACAGCCTGCGCGTGAAATTAACATGCAAGTGGCTGAGCACTCCACAGATACGTGTACCCTTAACGTAGTTCTCGGGGATATTCAGCGTGACACAGTGTGTGACAAGGCTGACCCTTTGAATTACAGGCACAACAGAAACAGGAAGTAAGAGTGAGAGAAAGTTGTGGTGAAAGAGTACAACAGGGTTCGCCACCATCCCCTGCCGGAGCGTCGTGGAGCTTTAGGTGTTTTCGCTCAATAAACACTCACAACGCCCGGTCTGGGAATCGAAACCGCGATCCTATGACCGCGAGTCCGCTGCCCTAACCACTGTGCCATTGCACCTCCACATGAGGTTCATAATCATGTGTATATTCACAGACACACGTACATTGTTAACTGTCGACTGGCGTTCCCTGCTGAGGTTTTGTGGTCCTCTCTGACTGTTGATTGCTATCAGATAAGGCTACTAATAATTAGCCGTAGAACCTACACCATGTGCTATTTACTGCCCGCATTAAAATATTTGCCATGATATGGCAATCCTATTTGGTTGTCCATCTCTCTACGGATGTCCTATAAGGTAAAATCGAATCTGTGACTCCTCCACAACGATTAGAAAATAATATCTCTTTTTATTTCTAACCGTTTGTGTTTCCTTTCTTTCTTTCTTTCTTTCTTTCTTTCTTTCTTTCTGACGGTCTTTTTCGCTACTCTGTGATATTCAGCTATTTCAATCTGCATATACGTGCATCCATACATGCACGCGCACGCACACACACACACACAAGCGCACGCACACGCACACACATATATGCGTAGATGGCTTGATTATTTTTTATTCTCTCTTCTCATGATGTGATTTCTCTATTTCGCATTCACCATCTATAACCGTCTCTCTGTTTCTCGCCCCCTTTTCTCCAATTCTCTCACTCTCTCATTGTCTGTATGTCTCTTTCTCATTCTCCGTCTTTCTCTCTCTCTCATTACATACATATGTATGTATCTATGTATGTATATGTGTGTGTGTATTTGTGTATGTGTGTACGTGTGTATGTTTGGAATATGTTTGTATGCATGTATGTTTTTGTACGTATGTATGTATATATGTATGTATGTATGTTTTTTGTATGTATGTATGTATGTATGTACGTACGTACGAATGCATGTATGTATGCATGCATGTATGTACGTACGTAGTACGTACGTATGTATGTATGTATGCATGCACGTATGTACGTATGTATGTATGTATGTATGTCTCATTATATATGTATATGTATGTATATGTGTGTGTGTGTATTTGTGTATGTGTGTATGTTTGGAATATGTTTGTATGCATGTATGTTTTTGTACGTATGTATGTATGTTTTTTGTATGTATGTACGTACGTGTACGTACGTATGTATGTATGTATGTATGTATGTATGTATGTATGTATGTATATATGCATACATGCACCGTGCTACTCCAGGAATCATTTCTGCACGGCATTCTTACATGCCCTCAACACGCAAAACCATAAATTCCATTTTTCTTTTCTGCAAATTCTATCCAAACACACTTCACTTTAACATTCACTCTCTTTCTCTTTTCTCATTCCTTCTCCCTCATTATCAACCCTTTGTTAATTCGCTATCTCCAAATCAACCTCTCACACAATAACTTCTGCTCTCTCTCACTCCCACTATTTCCCTCTCCCTCATTCTCTTACTCTCTTTCATTCTCACTCTCTCTATCTTCTGCTTGTCTCTCTTTCTCCCATATTGTCTCCTGTCTTACTCTCACTCTTTCATAGTATCATTTTATATGCTTTTTATTTTTTCTCCCTATCTTTCTCCTTTCTTTTTTTCAGACATTTTATCTCCCATCTAATAAGCTTCAATTTTTCTCCTTCTCCATCTTTCTGCCACTCTTTAAATCTTTCTTACTTTCTCTTCATCTTTTCTTCCAGAACTTAGTATCTTTCTTTCACTCTCTCATATTCTTTGTCTCTCTACGAACTTTTGCTTTTTCCCCGTCTCCATCTCCCACTCTTTCTCTTTCTCTCTCTCTCAACCTATATATATATATA
>NC_068999.1:10168612-10169341 GCF_001194135.2 Octopus bimaculoides | reverse complement strand
TATATATATATATATATATATATATATATATATAGATAGATAGATAGATAGATAGATAGATAGATAGATAGATAGATAGATAGATTAATATATGCATACATACAAGCATATATGAATGGGTGCGTGCGTTTGTATGCATATAAGCACACGTATATAAATTCTATAAATATGTGTATACATATGCTTGTGTGATGTACGCACGCACACATACACACAGACAGTTACTGTATTTGCGTGCCTGGAACATACACCATCTCTAATAGTAAGAGCAAGCGTTATGGTGTTGGCGACATTGGCAGAACAATTTGACAACAACAATAGCAACAACAGGGGCAACAACAGCTATAAGAAGAAGAAAAAATATAAAGGAACAGCCGCAACATTAATAGCAGCAACAGCAGCAGCAGGTGAAACAGCAGCGGCAGCAGCGGCAGCAGCAGTAGCAGCAGAGAAATCGGCAGACAATTAGCTCTCAAGTTTCTGAAGTCTATCGGGACAGAATTTCAATACTGACAAATTTATGGCTTCGAACAATATAAATATAAACCGAATATGCGTACGTAGGCGTAGGAGTGGCTGTGTGGTAAGTAGCTTGCCTACGAACCACATGGTCCTGGGTTCAGTCCCACTTCGTGGCACCTCGAGCAAGTGTCTTCTACTATAGCCTCGGGCCGACCAAAGCCTTGAGAGTGGATTTGGTAGACGGAAACTGAAAGAAACCCGTCGTAT
>NC_068999.1:10166555-10168261 GCF_001194135.2 Octopus bimaculoides | reverse complement strand
TATATATATATATATATATATATATATATATATATATATTATATATATATATATATGTATACATACATATACATACATATACATGCATATACATATAAATACGTTCATATACACGTACAGACACATACATACATGTATATACATAAGTACACATACACACTCATATGCTAATCAATAGAGTTGTTATCATTGTTCAGTATTCAGCTCAGCCTTATATATTTGCTATTGTTGTATATTTCTCGCCTCTATCAACATGATAGATATATTATAATGTTTGCTTCCTGTATTATTATTATAATATTTTTTTTTTTTTTGAGGGTAGCCATTATGAATTTTTCCTATTATGATTGTGAAATACAGAACTATTTATAAAAGGAATATGGATATATATATGTGTGTGTATGTGTGTGTGTGGATGCCTAAACAACATATTTGCAAAATATTAAATAAGCATTTGAAAGCATATATAAATACGCAAATATGTCAAAATTATATTGTACTCTACAAATATAACTGTTTCCCGATCTAGTTTAAGTGTTTATATACATGGCCTAGTGGTTACGATGTTCCTGTTCCCAAACGTAAAATTGTGGTTTCGATTTCTGGACAGTTGAACCACTGAGTCCGCGAGCGAAACATTTTAACTCATATATGGGTGACCGTTTTGAGGGACGGATGTTCCTCCCAGGCGGGTGGTGAACTTCACGCCCAGCAAGTGAGATGAAATCATTGTAAATTCAAATCAATGTGCGAAAGCGCATTACAAACAGCTGTGTGTGAGAACATCCATCAGTCTAATCGATAGAGATATACGAAGGGCGTTAAAATGCTCCTGGTTTTGGGTAAAGGAAAATACAGGAGGATCAGTTAATTATGTTTGTATTCAACTTACTCCCATTTTAAATTCGCACTTCTTGCAGCGATACACTTGAAGGTAGGAACTTTTCAGCATCCCATCGTATATATACATACATACATACATACACACATATGTAATTCAAATTACGACGAACGTAAACAAACAAACGAAGTTTGCTTTTAGAAGCGTTGAGATGTATTAGAAAGTTAAAGAAGTGATTTTTTAGATTATCAAACGCAGGATAATGCTAATAATATAGCCTGAACAGAATAAGCTACCCCTATTTTGCAGAAAAAGTGTTGGCAGCCGTCTATGAGACACGAACATTCGTATGAGCATATATGTAAATATGTTTGAGAGAGTGTGTATGTGTATAAGTGTCTACGTTTTTATACTTGTCACTTATTGTCTAGCACAGGGGTTTTCAAACTTTTTGACTTGCGGACCCCTTTATATTTCAGGCTTTACCACAGTTTGAAAACCACTGGTCTAGCAGACGTCCACGTGATTGTGCTAACAATTTTTTTATTAAACCGTATCGTACCGTCTCAAAAACGTGGAAAGACACTACGGTTAATATATATTACTCCATGAAAATACCTTCCAATCCAACAGGTGGAATTCTTCCATTGACTGCACATCGTACCATCTCTACTTGGTTCTCTGGGGCCACTCTCCACCTATAAGCATATTAACAACAAACAATTTGAGGACAAATATCCGTCAAATGTAAATAATGTACATAATTCCTCATGTCTTAAATACAGAACTGTAACATCTAGAGCGTTTGTTTCCATTTTCAGTTTTTCCTATATATATGTGTATATATATATATATATATATATAT
>NC_068999.1:10165811-10166111 GCF_001194135.2 Octopus bimaculoides | reverse complement strand
TGATGATGACGACGACGATGATGATGATGATGATGATGATGATGATGATGATGATGATGATGATGATGATGATGATGATGGCGAACATCATCATCATCACGATCGTCATTAGCAGCATCATCACGAGCGGTGACAGTAGCATTAGCAGCAGCAACTGGTTCAATTACTGTCAAGGTATGATTATTGGTGAGAATAACAGGTGTGATCTTGTTGTTGTCGGTGGTGGTGGTGGTGGTGGTGGCGGTGGCGGTGGCGGAGGGAGCACCAATTATAGGGCGTCTTAGCCTGTTTCCGACAGAA
>NC_068999.1:10164953-10165801 GCF_001194135.2 Octopus bimaculoides | reverse complement strand
GGTGGTGGTGGTGGTGGCGGTGGCGGTGGCGGAGGGAGCACCAATTATAGGGCGTCTTAGCCTGTTTCCGACAGAAAAAAAAAAGGTTCAATTTGTCTGGGTGACGCCAGCATTTAACGTACGCACCAAAATCCGACGACCTAAGATACATATATGCTTAAATGCATTCGTACACAAAGACACTCACACGCACACACACATAATTATATATATACGAGCTTCTGCGTGTTTTCGTATATGTATTTTATATATATATTTGAGTGCTTGTATAAATGTGTATATAGAAATATATGTACACACTCATCCACGCATAATTATACGTGTGTGTGTTTGTGTGTATGTATGTATATATACGTTTGTGTTTTCAAAATTTGCATTTTGACAAATAAATCTATACACACACATAGATAAACACATGCAATTATATACGTTACACGGATATATATCTACACACGCTTTCATATGTTAACTCACAAATATATATACACACGAAGTGTGAGCTAGTAACCTACAAATGTATTTTAATAGTGTTTCTGAAACCCTTTGAATGGTATTTCAAGGCTAATAGGCATATGTAAGTGCATGTATCTATCTATCTATTTATCTATCTATTCACACACACACACACACACACGCACACACACACACACACACACACACGCGCGCGCGCGCGCACACACAGCCTTGATGGTTTCAAAAAGTTCCCGGACTAGTTCTGTAGGAATCTAGTGCTCTTATCTTAGATTTTCCTTGGGGCTGGCCAGATTGGAGCATTCTCGAGTATAACAAGACGAAATTGCAAAGATAATCTGGAACTCGACTGAGGAAAGAAAGCTTCGAATGACCCA
>NC_068999.1:10162706-10164874 GCF_001194135.2 Octopus bimaculoides | reverse complement strand
ATATAAAGGAGGCTACTAGGTGGACTGCTAATGTGTTAGAAGAAGATCACATATCATGTGTCTACTAAGACCGAATAATTCTCAAAGAGAATTTAGCGAAGCAACAAAAACGTAAAGCGGGCAAACCAGTGAAAATTACACAAAAAAAAAAAAAATACAATTATCTGTAAACATATGTTTCGAAATTAATATTTTCTTACCGAAAATATCCGTTTCTCATCAGTACAGATCGTTGGATAGTTACAATTTAGAGAATCGTATACTATGTTGTACGCCACAGGGAACGCACGTGTATACGGTTCTATACACGTGTGTGTGTATGTGTGTGTATGTATAAATATACGGACACAAAAACACGTAGAGACACAAGCACATACATTAAAAAGAAACAATCATCAATTTTTTTTTTTTTTTTTTGTACTTTCTTAATCGAAACCCATGAGGCTTGGCGGCTTCGAAATTGCGATACTCAAGAATTTCATATAGGAAGTGTTACCGAGTTGCTAAACATCATTTATTGTATTCACACGAGAAAATTTTACGAGTAAATTACGTATTTATTTTATTTTAAGTTAGAAGAAAATTGAGAATACGTATGTATTGTCAATGTTGTTCACGGCGACAGTAAATCAGTTTGATTCGCCACATCAATCAGGATACAAAAAATAATATTAAGATAATTGTGTTTCATAAACAAGACCTGAATATGTTTATTCGTGTGTCATCGCTGGTTACAAACAGGAAAAAACAATTTGAATAACGTGAGATACGACTATGAGATCCTTATCTTCTCCATTGAACCATATCGTCGCGCAGTAACAACAGGGTAACACGTAGAACAAAAGTACTCACACACACACACACACACACACACACACACACACACACACACACACACACACACACACACACACACACACACACATACTCATATATTTAGCGCAATTAGTACATATATTATCTTACATAACATATGGTAATAGCGATAACTTTGAAGGAAAATAGGTTGATTGATAGTTAGTGATGTAGACATACGCTGACAGACGTGGACAGATAGATCTATATATGAGTTTGGTGGTGATTGGTTACAGATATAAAAATTAACATACCCTGAGTAGATATGTAGACACGGAAACCCCTCAAACATGCACACACGCGCGCACATTTATCTGTCGTATCTATGTCTTATCTATGTCTTATCTATGTCTCATATATACAGGATGCGGTGAATAAACTGTCGTCTAAATTACGCAAAAATGAAAATAACACTGACATCTCATTTTAACAGATATATTTATCAAAATTATATTAAAAAAATGTATTGAAATCCGAATGTAGATAGACAGACAGACAGACAGACAGATAGATAGATAGATAGATAGATAGATAGATAGATAGATAGATAGATAGATAGATAGATAGATAGACAGACAGAGAGACAGATAGAAAGACAGAGAGACAGATTGATAGATAGATTACTACCTCCTTATAAACATAAATAATGAATACACGTATAGATGTGTGTGTATTTGGGCGTTTGCATGCAGACAAGAATACAAACATTCATAAAAACACACATATCTATTCAATAATAATAATAATCAGTGATATACGAATGGTCTTGTAATGATTCAGAGATTTGCACACGCATGCTCCACTCCATCTTTCGTACAGCGCAATAAAACTCTAATACATCCACCGATACATCTCCACCACACAAACCTCATCAAACGCAAATACATGAGATAGATTTAAACAAGGAGGCGAGTTAGCATCAATCTGTTGGAAGCCAATAGCTTATATTTGAAATCAACCTTAATATACAAACATTTCCGGTCGCAATTTCTCGGTTCTACTAAAGGCAATCTTTAGCATACTCAGAGCAGCAGCAGTATGTTACAATTATGGCAGCGGCAGTGGTTACCAACAGCAGCGGCAGCATCTGCTGCAGTAACAGATGTAAAGTTCTGCCAATTTCATTTATGAGAGTAACTTTACTAGATTTCAGAAAACCATGGACCTGCACGCACATATACACACACACTTGCCCCGTAATCACACACACACACATACACACAAATATGTTTACATATATGTACATTTATATGCACATACATATATATGTATACATATACGCATATATATATATATATATATATATATATATA
>NC_068999.1:10159723-10162376 GCF_001194135.2 Octopus bimaculoides | reverse complement strand
TATATATATATATATATATATATATATATATATATATATATATAGATAGATAGATACATACATACATGCATGCTCACACACATAGATATATATATATATATATGTATACATATATGTATATATATATATATATAGAGAGAGAGATAGATAGATAGATATATGTGTGTGTGTGTATGTGTGTGTATACATACATCCTTATGTACGTATGTGTATATATAGATGCATACTTATATACGTATGTATACATATGTATACACCCTTACGTATGTATGGATACTTGAGTGAGTATATGTGAATGTATGTATGTCTGTATATGTTAGTGTTCGTGGCTCTCTGTGAATGTGTGTGTGTATGTGTGAATGTGTGTGGGTGCGCGCGCGTTTGTGTGTGTGTGTGTGTGTGTGTGTGTGTGATTCGGTTATTGGACACTGTAAATTACAAAACGTTTGACTAAACCATGTTCATCATGAATCGAAAGAGAAAACTGTGTAAGTGGCTTGTAATTTAACGATATTGGAAATGAAGCTGATCAAATCATATTTCCAATCCTCTTCCTCCCACTTATCATCATCATCGCCATCATTATCGTCGTCATCATCATCATCATCATCATCATCATCATCATCATCATCATCATCATCATCCCCTTCATCATCATCATCATCAACATCTCCACGTCCACCACCAAAATCGACAATAACAACCTTAACAACACAACCACCACCACCATCATCATCATCATCATCACCATCACCACCGCAACCACAACCACCATCTTCACCACCATTATCATCGTCATCATCGTCATCACCACCCCCATCATGATGTTGATCATGATCTTGTTCATCATCATCATCATCATCATCATCATCATCGCCTCCATTTCTACAATCACCAACAAAATCGCCGCTGCCGCCACCGCCAACACCGCTTCTTCTACTCCCACGACCGTCACCACTACCACCACCACCACCATCACCACCACCATCACCACTACCACCACCACTACCATCATCGCCATCATCAGCAGCATCGCTATCATCATCATTGTCATTGACATCATTATTATCAAGTCGTCTATCATTATCCTCCTCTTCCTTATCATCATCATCATCATCATCATCAATATCGTCGTCGTCGTCGTCATCGTCGTCGTCGTCATCGTCGTTGCCATCATCATCAATGCAATCACCATCCACAAACGATGAGTCATCTTTGCTATTTTCAGTTCAGTTCATTTTCCTGCCCCACCTTGCACCACCCGATCAGGTCAATCGTCCAACCTAAACCAACCTTGTTATGAATAATGATGCCTTCCATTGGCGTGCGGCCCAGATATTTTAGTACACGTAGAATGTAGTCTATGAATTTGATCCCGAAACCACCAGTAAAAAAAAAAATTTCCTAATATTTGTTTAGGCCCTCAACTCAGAAGGTACTGAAATTCATTTAACTTTTCGCTGTCGCAGAAAGAAATTTCAGTCTTCGGATCATCAAATTCGTAATAGAAAGAGAGTTGTAATGAAAGAGAGTAGGAGGGGTAGAGGGAGCAGTTTGATATATCGTACGCGTTTTATTAAACGTACAATTTTACCCCAATCTAAGCATTGTTTACGACACACATTTTAGCTCTTCCTATGTAAAACAAATGCAAGAATAATGTTGATGATGTGCACCGATTGACCTCAAGGAATGACTACCAATCGTCTGTCCAAGTATTGAATCGTAGTTGATGGCAATTTAAGAGGTATTAAACGAAAGGAGCCAGAGAAATTTCGATAAGTGTATGGTTATAAGGCATAAAACATGTAATAGACTGGGATATCACAAAATTTCGTTGCCCCATCATCTGCTGTCTCGTTAAGAATACCGGCAGTTTTGACACCATTTATATATTAATACATATATATATATATATATATACATTATTACTCACAAGCACGCATGCACATGCACACACATTTGCACACATAACTGTGTATGTGTGTGTTGCAATGTAGTAAGTGTGAGTTTGAACGTGCTTGCTCTTTGACAAAGCGAGGTAACTATCATGCTTTTCATAAAATTCTTTATTTCACTATACGTTTCGCATTTGGTTGTATGGTAGATAATGTGTTAATGAACGTTTAACACGTCCCTGCATATATATATATATATATATATTTATATATATATATATACATACATATATGTGTGTGCGTGTATGGGTGTATGCGTGTGTATGTGTGTGTGTGTGTGTGTATTAGACAGTTATATATACAAACGTACATGTATGCATATACACATTTTTATAAGTACTTAACACATATGTACCTACCTACCTACCTACCTACCTACCGACCTACATACATACATACATACATACATACATACATACATACATACATGCATACACACATACATGCTTGCATGCAAATATAAACCACTCATCTATTGAATTAAATGTATTTAGATGAGAGGAAAGCCTTTTGGGGAAAAAACATGAATAGCACTAGATCGCGTTCTACGCTGATATGCACATACGCTGCTAATGCAAAGGTGTGATATTTTCCTGAAGAGAAAAACCAGCCACAAGCACGTATGTTATATTCGTGTTTCAAGCAATGAGCTTCTCTACGTATGTATATATCTATATCTATCTATCTATCTATCT
>NC_068999.1:10155434-10158454 GCF_001194135.2 Octopus bimaculoides | reverse complement strand
TATATATATATATATATATATATATATTTTATATATATACACACACATATATATATATATATACAAACACATCCATATATGCATATACATGCATGCATATATAATGCACACATACACACATACTTACATACATACATACGTATACACGCATGTTGTCGTATAATCATTTATCTGTCTTGCTGCATCGTTGCCTCCAGTTTATTAAAACCCACGGTGGCAAGGCAAAAGTTTTAGTTTGCGTGTTTTCCTGACATCTGCCTGCTTGTGATGACATTTGATATATTTATATTTAGTTTTGCTTGTCCAAATCGCCACTTTGCGAGGCTCTCACTGCCCAATGTCCTCTCCCCGCTACTCTCCCGTCTCTGCCTTATTTTGGCATTGCAGCGAAAAGAAAAGAATAATGAGACTAGTATTGATGGCGTCGTTGTCGTCGGCGGTAGGGGAGTTGGTTGTAATGATAACGGGATTAGATGGGATCGCGTGGGTTGATGATGGAAAGTGCTGCCTCGCCCTTTAGCATGTCAGCGTGCCTGACCAATTAATTGGTTAACTCTATCAGTCTTTATCAGCAACTTAGTCGTGTTCTTTTCCAAGCATTTCGCGTTCACGATATTTCTCGAAAAGCCGTTGACGACCTTCGTCACTATACGCCGTGCAACGCTGCCCCACTTCGTATACAAATGATATATAACTCCTACATCACACTGCTTCTGTTTGTCAGTCCGTCTCTGTCTGTCTCTCTATCTCTCTTTCTCTCAATCTCTCTGCCCCGTCTCTTTCTCTCTCACACGACACGCGCGCTCACACATGTGCATATGTATAAATATCTTATACATACACACACACATATATAGGCATATATACTCATACACAAACACAAACGCGCACAAGCACACTCTCTCACACACACACACACATATCCATTTATAAACTTATGTAAATATATGTGTGTGTGGGTGAAGTTTGCGTTGCGCGTAGAGTTTATGTGTTCATGTGTGTGCATGCTGGATTCTATGTGTGCATGTATGTGTTTCTGTGTGTATGTGTTTTATTGCAACTGAGGTTTCGTAAGTTAATGTAAACAAATATGGACCAACCAATAAAAAACAACAACCTATAATGGTTTCTTACGTAAGATGCAATCCACGTAATTTTTGTCATGGATGTTCAGGAATAAATTGACTGCAGTACTCCAAGAGTTCTTTATTTCGTCGTCTCCAGGAGGAGGATAGACAATGTCGACCTGGTTCGTATTTAAACATAATATGTAATGAGCTGTAATAAATAATGTTGCGAAAGTTACTTTCATTTTCGCTTTCACTTCAGTCATTGGACTGCAGTCAGCCCGGGCTACTCCTTGATGCGTTTAGTCAAATAAATATACTACAATTTTTTTTTTCTTTTAAAAGTCTGGTACTTATCCTATCAGTCACTTTTGTCGAACGGCTAAGTTACTGCGGCGTAAACTAAATGAAACCGATAGTTACGAGACGTCAGTGGGGCAAACGGATTTACAAGTGCATGCGCACAAACGTACACGCACGCACACGCACACACACACACACACATATCAGGTGATGCCCCTGAATGGCCGCAGATTGATGAGTGAAACAAGATTATATGTATATGTGTATATATATATATATATATATATGTGTGTGTGTGTGTGTGTGTGTGTGTGTGTGTGTGTGTGTGTGTGTGTGTGTGTGTGTATGCATATATGTATACAACGGGCTTATACGAGTTTCCAGCTAGTACATTCACTCACGAATTATTGATCGTCCCGGAGCTTTTGTGGAACATCCTCGACAAAGTTGCTGCGCAGTGGGATCGAACCCAAAACTACGTTGTTGTCAAACCTGTGTTACGCCATAAAGACATGCTGGCGACTATAGAAATATAGCACGCTTCAGGAATTTTTCGTATCATCCTTCTAATTCTAACAGTTCTGTAAATCTACTTCCCAAATAACTGCTTGTGACCCACCGTAGTTTGTATCTACGAACCTCTGTGTAAGTGATTATGAACCAAGATCGCTCATATTGCGCCAAAAGAATTGACAATGAAAAACAAGATTACTGATGATGTAAACTTTTAAATTATTTCTTCTTATTTTCGGTAAAACATCAGAGTGTAGGGTTCAAATGGTAGAAATCTTTGAATTCTATCGGAATTCTCGACCAATTTCGCTCTGCTGTATTGATTTTTATTACGGTATAACCTCCAAGCAACGCCTGCACTCCACCACCCAATCGTACTCTTACTCTCCCCCGCCAATTTTAGTGATTATATTCAAACTTTCATTTCATTGACGCTTTCACAGTCTGTTAATCAGATCATTTCAAAGTAATTGTTAAACTAATCAGAATATCTTACATCATAAAATGTTCGTCCATTTACTAGAATAAATTCTATTTCACCTCAAACTTTTCTAATTAGTTAGAATCGAAACGGTTGAGTGGATTAAGCATTGAGCTTTCAGTTTCTACTTTTCAGGTTCAATTTCGTAGCAAGCCTGTTCATGCATTTATTTTAAGTGTTGTTACTTAGTTTTGGTGAAAGAAATCGAAGCCAGGATATCAAAGAAGAAGTAAACAGTAACAGCACTACCGCCTTACTCCAGTAAAGACAATAGATTATTCGCTTTTCACTCATTTAACAACCGAAATATTCCTTTATTTTTTTAAAATTGATTTTCATGATAAGTAAAATCGTAATTTCGGATGTTAGGAAATTAACGCAAGACAAAATGAAATTCTTGCACAGTCATTATTTTTCTAATGCTGTTTGTAGAAATTAAGTGAAGAAAAAAAAAAAACAAAACTGAAAATTGTAAACAAAAATAATTTCAAGTACTTTCGGAATTACTCCTCGGAATGGTGATACCCTTTGATTTTAAGTATTTGTTTTTACTTCTAGTAGAACTTGGTATTGCACTCACAAATATGTGAGTGTGTGTTTCTTATATTTGACTCAAGTCGAAAATTACATATAAAATATATTTATATATATATATA
>NC_068999.1:10153437-10154675 GCF_001194135.2 Octopus bimaculoides | reverse complement strand
TATATATATATATATATATATATATACATATATATATATATATATGATATAATATAAATAGTATATAAATATATGCATATATACATATATGTACATACCTACATCTATATGTATATATACATGCATATATAGGTACAGGACATAAAAAAGAAACGTTAGACACAATGAGAAACGAAAACATAGAAAACGAACATTTTTTGAACACCGAAAAAACCCCCAGAGAAACGAGACATGCAACATAAAGATATTCCCCTTCGTCAGTTGCCCCTGTTTCATCTACTCCGCGTTTCGAAGGCAAGGACAATACGCGACTTCGTTGAAACAGTCCTTCCCGCAAAGCAAATTAAATAAAATTGGGGATTTTTTGCGGAAGGTGAAAGTGGCAACAAGAACAGGATATTGAGAACAAGACAGTAAAAACAAACTGTGAGGGATGTTGAGCCAAGACGATAGAAAAAATATTACGAACGCTAGGAACCCACCGGTTTCGTGTTAATCAACAATCATCAGCGAATGATATGTATTTTTAAAATTTTCATCTACTACCCAACATGTCTGAATGATTTTTCCGCGCCTGCATGTGACTTTGGGAGAAATTCTGCACATCCATTTTGTTATCTGCATATATACCCAACTATGCATGGTATATATATTGCCATATATATTATCATTTGAAACATCTTCATAGATGCATGCTAACACAGAGCTACATATACCATACTGACGATGTTATATGTATAGAAAAGAACAACTTCCTTCCTCCACACCACAATTCTCTCCTCCCCATCACCTACAGGCTCTGTCTTGATTTATATCTCACTCCTCCCTCTCCTCCTCCTCTTTTATTTCTCTCTTTTGCTCTCTCTATCTCCCCTCTTTGTCACATACTCCGTTCTTCTTATTCCGTTCACTTGTTGGCATATATATATATATATATATTGTATTTTCTTTAATATTTAGACGTAGATTACATATATTTGCATTTGCTTTTTTTTTTTATTTCTTTTGCATCAATTTTTCTGTTTTGTTTATCTGTTACATTCACCCTTCAATTCTGCCATCCCCTCTTCCACTCCAGTCCACAAACAGACCCTTATGAAAACACACACTGAAAACTCACATACACGCGCACAAACACACACATGCAGATGTCCTCTCACTTTCTCTATTTCTCCCCCCCTCTGTATGTATGTAGGTATGTATGTATGTATATATATACATATATATATATACATATA
>NC_068999.1:10152805-10153372 GCF_001194135.2 Octopus bimaculoides | reverse complement strand
ATATATATATATATACTTAGATTCGCTGCTCAATTTCATACGTCACTTCTTCGTTTCCTTCAGATTTCGGTTCTCTTTCTCACACCATTTCATTCCTTCCTTATTACTCACCCCCTCCCTTACTATCCGGTACTTCCTTTCTTTCTTTCATTTTCTTCATTCAATCATTCACCCTTCTATATTCCCATAATACTTTTACTTTTGCTTTCTTTTCCCTTTTCCTTCTCGACTTCACTTTCATTCACACTTTCGTTCATTTTCCTTTTCGAACATCACGATTAATTCCTTCCGTTTATTTATTTTTCCTATTGCTTATTTTTTTCAGTTATCCTTATTCATTTATTATTTCTTTCTTCCATCATTTTCTTCTTACTCTGTTATCGTTCTTTCTTTCTTTCACCCTTTCTTTCCTTGTTCTATTACCCGCCTTTCCAACTCTCATTTCTTCTCTCATCCTTATTTCGTTATTTGTTTTCTTTCCTTCCATCCTCTTTCTCCTTCCACACATTTCTACCCCTTCCTTCTCTCTCTCTCTCTCTCTCTCTCTCTCTCTCTCTCTCTCTCTCT
>NC_068999.1:10149071-10152166 GCF_001194135.2 Octopus bimaculoides | reverse complement strand
TATATATATATATATATATATATATATATATATATATATATATATATATATTTACATTCACAGACATATATGTATATATGTGTATGTATGCTTATACATATTCATACCTAAACATGTATGTGTGAGCGAGTCTTATATCTACTCCCATTTATCATTCTCTCGCACAGTACGTTTTCCATTAGGTTAGCAGTGTTTCTTGTGTTGTAGTGAGTGCGTAAACATGTGTTCTTTTTTATGCACGAGCTTGCATAGTTGCATCCATGAACGCAAAAATCCTTTGTACATATATACGTATATTTATGTTACTGTGTGTATGTGTATGTGTATGAGGGAGAGAGAGGGGATGAAAGAAAGAGAGAGAGAAAGCTTGTGTGTGTCTGAGTGTACAATATAACATACCCATACACCTCCATACATCTATGGATATGCATATAACAAAGCGTTCATGCATATATACATTTGCATATATATTGACGCATATGTAAGGCGTTTGCGAGCGTTAACTCTAATAATAAAATACAGTGAGCGGAGCTACAATCAATGGACCAGATTATTTTATTTACTTAGATTGTTCCTGACGGCATGTTGGAAACAACGGTACAGTACATACAATGCATTTAAGATGCACATGGAAAAACATTACTAACAAACAGAGAAGGGGAACATAGATTTTGTCATGAACAAGTCTGATGTCTATCGCTAATATATTGGACTTCAGTTCTGCATTTCTGCTCCTTTACTCCAACTATATTTCGCATCTCTATTACAACGGCGTTTTGCTTCGCTTTTGCTGCTAAATATATATTATGTTGCATTCTATGAATTTAAAAGTAAAGGTGTATGTTGTAAACATCCATGATTGTAAATGATACATTGGCCAGAATAACACAACTCTGTCTCGTATGCTCGCTATGCACTTACTGCAAAAACAATTTCAGCACACTGCAGCACAATAAACGAAAGCTGCATAGACAAATATTGGCAGGTAAAATATTATAAATAAGATATTAAAATATAATAGATAAATAAAATAACATTGATGAATTAATATTGATAAATAATTAATTCATATCATATAGAATTTTTTATAACAATTCGCATTTAGTTGCAGAAGCAGTACTCATGTCGAAGATAAGATAAAATAAGCCCACACTTAACATATACAGATCACAAACAGTATAAGTGCAAGACAGAGACGTCATGAGTCTAACAGCCAAAAAATACGTATCTGATAGATTAGTAATCAGACGACCAATTTCAAGCAGTGAAATCTGCAGCACAAAAGTTACCACCGAAAAATAGACAGTACAGAATGAAACGCTACTCCATGTTCCGGTATTGAGTTAGAGGATGTCTGATAAAACTTGATAAAAAGGTATTTAGAAACTTTAATGATTCGAAAACACGGCAATGATCATATACGAAGGTATGAAAAGAGAACTAATACAAATGCTAAGATAGAAAGATACTTTTGTTTATAATATAACATATCTGTTAGAAAAGCAGTTCCTTACTTTCGATGTATATACGAGGGTGTCCCAAAGCTAACTTTCTGTACCAATGAAATTGGGCAAATTAAAAGAAAACTAACAGAATTTTATGTTTATTACATAATCATGATACCAAAACAACTAAATTTGTAAATTTTACATGAAAGCTTTATTGAAAATGTTCAACATGTGTTTCGTCATTATCGCTATAAATTTCAAAGTTGGGCAAAAAAAACCCGATAGAATAAGTACTAGGCTTACGAAGAATAGGTCCTGGGGGTCGGTTTGCTCGACTAAAGGCGGTGCTCCAGTATGGCGGCAGTCAAATGACTGAAACAAGTAAAAGAGTAAAAGAGTATACATATAAATACATGTATGTTACATATCTTTGCATGTATATAAATATACATTAAACGTATATGCGTTTGAATGTTAATGTATTTTTACATTCGTATATTTAAAACTACATATATATATCCACATACACACACTCTCATAGAAAATTAATGCACAATCGTGTGTGTTGTGTCAATGTATTTATAGGTTAACAGAAATAGCTTAGAATAGCCGGTGGCAGGAATTTGGACAACTAAATAAAGCTACACTAAACACGAAACAAAATAAATCTTTGATTTATAGAAAATGCCTTTGCTTCGAGTGAAAATAGACACTCGCCTGGTGGCAATTGCAACCGACTCCGATTTAGCAGGGATGATGATCTCAAGAATCAAGATTCTTCTGGAAGTGACATGCCTTCAGGGAAACACTGTTCGTATCCGACTTTTACTTGACAAGAAAGGAGAATCGAAGTCACGTGTTTCTGCATCAAAAACCGTCATCGGCACAGTGGTTGTCCTACTTTGATGCAAGTATATATATATAGATATACATGTGTGTGTGTGTGTGTGTGTGTGTGTGTGTGTGTGTGTGTGTGTGTGTGTGTGTGTGTGTGTGTGTGTGTGTGTGTGTGTGTGTGTGTGTGTGTGTGTGTGCGTGTATACATGCACTACTTCTAGTAGTAGTTGTAGTTTAATTGGTGACACTATGAGGCTCAGAAATTCATAGCGTTTTCAAATAAATAAAGTGAGGTGATGAATCTCCAGTTGTATCAACTGGCAGTAATCCGCAAACTATATCGGTTGACTCTAGATTGACCGCTGGCTGAAGAGGGCCTTTCACCCAAACTATGTCGTATAGTTTCACAGAACAAAGAACATACTCCGAAAGAAGAATCAGTAAGCCATGCTATTCCTTATGACTTCACCGCGACCCGTGTCGGTAATTTTTCTTCGTTGAGCTTAACATAACTGTATATATATTATCCGATGACCATTGACTCTTAAGAGTTCCTCCGTCTCCTTTAATTGGCTCCGTTTTTCGTCCTGCTGGATGGCAAATCACACACCTCAATATGTAAGTTTGGTGGCGTGCCAGTTTAATCGTCGATGACTCGAACATAGGAAACATATTACCAAGAGCACCCAACGACCCGACCATGGGTACATATTGCAAATAATACTCGAGAGTGACCCGACACACACACACATATATGTATATATATATATGTATATATATATATATATATATATATATATATATATATAT
>NC_068999.1:10147955-10148873 GCF_001194135.2 Octopus bimaculoides | reverse complement strand
TATATATACATACATACATACATACATACACACATGAATACATTTATTCATTCATACATACATGCAAACATACATACATACATATATATATTTACATATATATTCTGTGTGTGTTTGTGTGTATGCGTGTGTGTATGTAATATTACACATATATGAATGTAGTAGGTAGTCACTAAACACAGTGGTCTATATTCGTAAATTCTATCTTTTCCTCTTCCTTTTTTTTTTTCTACTAATAATATTGATTGATGCAGATACTCCCATATCAAAACCTCACAGACTATGTTGGCCTACATATATGGTTGCAAAATGTTCGTAGGAACTTCTGTCACAATGTAGTACACTCACAACTTGTCAGTTGGCCCCCCAGGCTATGGTTCAGCAAAAATTACCAAATTGCCGCGCAGTTTGACAAAACTCGAAAACGCTTGCTTCAAGTGGACAACGTAAACACATACACATGTATGTACGTGTGTGTGTGTGCGAGTGTATGTGTGTGTATGTGTGTATACATGCAGACAAACCAGATATACACATGCTACAGATTCTTATAAATATTTCGCAAATTTACGTATTTTTGCTTAAATCTCTTCCTTTTTACGCTAGTCTATCTCGTCCATTAACACTTACCTCTTTCTCTATCGGACTTTCATTTATATGTATATTAATGTACATATTAACGTGCAGTGTATATGAATGTGCGTATGTGTGCGCGCGCGCGTGAGTCTGTGTGTGTGTGTGTGTGTGTGCATACATAAACATACGCACACACTCACACACTTACATGTATAAACACATGTATTAAGATATATTAAACTTTAATCTCCATCACGTGTGCAAGCTCCCCTGTATGTCTATATGTGTGTAAGTATGTATGTATCCATCTATCTATCTATCTATCTATCTATCTATCTATCT
>NC_068999.1:10146951-10147945 GCF_001194135.2 Octopus bimaculoides | reverse complement strand
TTATTATTATTATTATTATTATTATTATTATTATTGTTATACTAAGCACAGCTTTCGTTGCCTGCCCGTTCCGCTATTGATCGATGAAACTGGCTAACTAGCTATTTTTGCTCTAAATTGTATGTCTTTTTGATCCTGCAGCGTTCATGGTCGAGAGCAAGTTCTGGAACAAACAGCACAACACAACAGCACTTTGCTCCATCTAAGTAAGAGGAGACTCCGCCGAAAAATCGATATTCATTTATTTATTTTATTTATTTTATTTGTTTGCGTGTTTATTTGGGTTTTGTTTTGTTGTTTTTGTTTCTTATTTGATGATACGGGCTAGTATGATTCTTTAGGTGTCACTTGATTTGCCTCTACTATTATCTGTCAGTCTGCCTGTCTGTCTATTTGTCTGTCTGTCTAGCTATCTATATGTCTATTCTTCTTCCCCCCTCTCTCTCACACACGCACACACATATATAGGTATATACATGTCTATGTATGCATATATAGGTATGAATATATTTATACGTACTCACAAACACACGCAGAAGTATACACAGACAAGCACACATACATATACACACATACGCACATACGCACACACACACACACACACATGCGTACATGCATACATATCCAAAATCGTAAATTGTGTATATATAATATATATAATAAGCATTCTTATTGTTATAGGAGCAACGGAAACATAAGTTAAATGTAAAAATCAAAGTGGAAAAATAAATCAACGAGTACAATATATTTAAGTAGATGTTATTTTGAAGTTTCCTGGAGTGTTCTATTGATACGTATGTCATCCAGTTGAGAAACGATCGATACGGTGTGAAGAAATAAAATATAGCAAAAGCAAAACATGCAAATATATATATATAACTTTAATCAATAAATCGAAATAACTGAAGCAGCTACATATAAACCACCCACTGAGTTGTTGATATCGATTGTATGTATGTGTGAGAATGCGTATAAATATATATATATATATATA
>NC_068999.1:10143909-10146348 GCF_001194135.2 Octopus bimaculoides | reverse complement strand
ATATATATATATATATATGTATATATATATATGTATATATATATTCAATCCTTCTTGGACACACACACTCAACACACACACACACACATGTGGTTAAAATATTCCATGGTTCAGCCGCACTCAGATAAAATGAAGTACTTTTAGCATATACGAGCAGATCGAATCATACAGCTGTTCTTCCTTGTTCAATCTAAATTCTCATATATGTGACGGCTTGCTTACAATATATGCGTCTGAGCATATAGATCTTTTAATTGCTCACTCACTCGCAGATGGAGATCTCTCACTTCTCCCCATTGCACCCCTCCCCCTCAGACTCATCATAATTGTTGCGTGAGATTAGTGCTGGCGTGGCATCCATATTTTTATCCGTGCCATTTATTCATCCATATTGCTATGCGTGCACTTAGCATCTAATTATAGGCTTGTGCATGTCTACATATACGCATGTTTGTAGGTATGTACGTATATGTATATACACACATATATACATACATATATATATATATATATATATATATATATATATATATATACACATACACACATTGTCTCCGTATTCTTTCTGTTGAAGAGCGTAGCTCGAAACGTCAAAGACTTTCCGTATTCCCGAGCGTCATACTAATACATCCTTTTGTTATTTACACCACCTGTCCTCGTCTGTTGTTGTTTTTTCGTATATTCTCCCATATATATATATATATATATATATATATATATATATATATATACACACATATATAAATATATATATATCTGTGTGTGTGTGTGTGCCCGTGTGTTTGCACGTGTGTGTGTATGTTTGTGTGTGTGTCTTCAAAGGCGTGCGTTCGTATCTCACCGCTGCCATGTGATATTTTTAGGCGCAGGTAAGAAGCTTTCTATGTGGTAAGAAGCTTGCTTCACAACCATATGGTTCCGAGTTCAGTCCCACTGTGTGGCATCTTGGGCAAGTGTCTTTTCCTGTAGCTTCGGACCGACCAAATCCTTCTGAGCGGTTGGTAACCAATGTTCGTGTGTTTACGTCTTCGTATGTTAGCGGTTCGGCAATACAGACCGATAGAATAAGTACTAAGGCTTACAAAGAATAAGTCCTGGGGCTCGATTTGTTTGACTAAAGGCGGTTCTCCAGCATGGCCGCAGTCAACTGACTGAAACAAGTAAATGAATACAAGAATATGTATGTATATATATATATGTGTGTGTGTGTGTGTGTATACACACATAGAGATACAGACAGAGAGAGAGAGAGAGAGAGAGAGAGAGAGAGAAACCTTCGGTCATCTGGAGGCAAGAAAGGCCTACACATTTCAGCTAAATGCTTGAGTTAATCACTGCAAAATCGACTTAATTTTGGCAGTTTTGGTTTTAGTGTAATGTATTATAATGTGGAACTATGTATGTATACCTGTGTATAAGTACAAATGCATACAATTTCAGTTCTTATTTTGAAGCTAAGTCAACTCATACTGGATTCAAATTTTGGCACAAAGCCAGCAAGATTCGGGCAGGGGCCTCGTCGATTAAATCGTCTCCAGTCTTCAATAGCTATTTATTTATTGATGGCAAAAATCGATAAATAAGTAGCTATTTGAACGTAGAGCGTAAGGACTGACAAAATTCTGCTTAACATCTTGCCCGGCGTCCTACCGATTCCGCCAGATAACCACCTTAGTTCAATTCATATTAAATAGAGTCTCTCTCTAAAATGCAAAAATATATTTTGACAAATGTTGTCACATTATGGTAGTCCTCGCTACCGACTTCGTCATCGTAAACGTCTTTGTCGTTATTATCGTGTGATTGGAAGGTAAATTTCTTACCACACAGCTACGCCTGCCCCTGTGTATATGAAATATTTGAATTTTTCTGTTTTAAAAATGCCGTCTGTGAAACCAATTCTTTTAAAAAAACTAGCAAGAACAAACATGTAACCCATAGAACTATCAGGCAGAATACTCTAACTTAAACACTTCTTTGAAAATGTTATGCTATTACTAATACAATAGAAAGTAACGTGTGAGAAAATTACAAAATTATTTTACTATATTTTAGAAGTCACCGATCTGTACGCGTTTTAGAGTCTAGCTTTCTAACAGAAGAGGTACTACCTCCGTGATGAATTACCTCTCCCGAAGATCTGCTCTCATACAAAAGCTGAAATCGTCTTACTGATATAGCAAATATATATCCTATGATGTCACCATATTAATTCTTAAACTCATCAGTCCTATTCTGCCATTTCCTTTAAAGCCTCAATTTCCTCCCAATCCATCATATTTTTATTTTGCTTCTTTACTTTTTCTTTATTATTAGCTTTTTCTTTATTTGATTTGATTTTTGTTTGTTTTGCTTCATTTCTTTATTTATTGCGTTTATTATATGTTTACGCTCTTTTCAGATCTATTTCCTTGAGTATATTCTTCCACACACACACAC
>NC_068999.1:10142760-10143802 GCF_001194135.2 Octopus bimaculoides | reverse complement strand
TATATATATATATGTATATATATATATATATGTATATATATATATATATGTAAAGATGTATACGTGTGCGTATGTGGCGCGTGTGTGTGTATATATATACATATGTATATACGCATATATATATATATATATATGCACACACACACAGACACACTCACGTATATATGTACATATATTTATCTACACATATTTATATGTGTGTGTGTATACATACAAATTCATACACCTATAATTTCCTCATCGAATTCTTGTAAACATCGCCATGATCAGCATCATCATCATCATCATCTTCATCATCATCATCTTCATCATCATCATCATCATCATCATCATCATCATCATCATCATCATCATAAAAATTGTCGTCATGATGGCAGTGATCGCCACCAGCATCGCCATCTTAAACGCCTTCGTCGCTGTATCATCGTCATCGCAATCATCTTCGTTTGCCGTCGTCGTCGTCATCATTGCCCCTCGTCTTCATCTTCGCAGCATCCGTCGTCTGCCGCATCATCATTGACCTAAATCATCAACGTTATCCGTTGTCATCGCATTATCATATGTCACAATCATTAGCATCATCGTTGTCGCCAGCATCTCCGCCAACGCCTATCCTCCTGTCCTCCCCCTCCTCCTCCTGTTCTTCCTCGACATCATCATCATCATCATTATTATCATGTCACAATCATTAGCATCATTGTCGCCAACATCTCCGCCAACGCCACTACTTCCTATCCTCCTCCTGCTCCTCTTGTTCTTCCTCGACATCATCATCATCGTCATCGTCATCATTATCATGATCCTCGTTAGCATAGTAATGATCGGCTGATTGCTCCAGTGCTTCGTTCTCTCTCTACATCAATTACTTGACCCACTGGCCGAAGGCTTTTCCTTTGGCAAGTCATTTCGTTCAGGTCTAATCAATTTTGTTGCTGTCGTTGTACTTATTGATGCTGCAAGTGCTTCCCTCCTACCGATACTCCTGCTCCTCCCTCCCTTCCTCTCCTCCCTCCCTTCCTCTCCTCCCTCCCTTCCTCTCCTT
>NC_068999.1:10141537-10142710 GCF_001194135.2 Octopus bimaculoides | reverse complement strand
CTCCTCCCTCCCTTCCTCTCCTCCCTCCCTTCCTCTCCTCCCTCCCTTCCTCTCCTCCCTCCCTTCCTCTCCTTCTTTACTTCTTTTCATTCTTCTTCTTCTTCATCAACATCAACATCATCATCATCATCATCATCAGCAGCAGCATTATCATCGTCGTAATCATCATCATCGTCGTAATCATCATCATCTTCATCATCATCATCATCTTGTACCTTTTATTATTATTATTATTATTATTATTATTATTATTATTATTATTATTATTATTGCCATTTATTATTTTCCTCTTCTTCTTCTTCTTCTTCTTCTTCTTCTTCTTCTTCTTCTTCTTCTTCTTCTTATTATTATTACTACTACTACTACTACTACTACTACTACTACTACTGCTGCTGCTGCTGCTGCTGCTGCTGCTACTACTACTACTACTACTGCTGTTGTTATTGATGTTGATCTTGTTCTTGTTATCTACATCATTATTGCTGTTAATTATCATTATTTTAGTTCTTATGATTATCATCATCATCATCATCATCATCATCATCATCGTCATCATCATCGTTACTATTATTCTTGTTGTTGTTGTTGTTATTTTCTTGTGTTTATCACTACAGTTTGATGTGGTTGTTTTTGCTTTTTTTTTTTTCTTGTTGCTTCGGTGATGTTTTGTTTTCGTTTTCGTAGTCTTCTTTCCTGTTGTTCACCAGCATGTCTCTCTCTCTCTCTCTCTCATACGATCTCCCTCTCTCGCTCTCTCTCCCCCCTCTCTTTATCTCACTCACTCTATCCTTGTTATTCTTCCAATCGTAACACCGGGACATCTCCTACCCAACGCCACCCTCATCTTGCCACCCTCAGTCACGCCATAGTTTGTCTTCAGCCTTTGTCTTGTTTTATATCGTTCATAATTATTTACCATAACGATATCATTATAATTATTATTATTATTATTATTATTATTATTATTATTATTATTATTATTATTATTATTATCATTATTATTATTATTATTATTATTATTATTACTATTATTATTATCATAATAATTATTATTATTAATATTATTATCATTATTATTATTATTATTATTATTATTATTATTATTATTATTATTATTATTAGTAGTAGTAGTAGTAGTAGTAGTAGTAGTAATAGCAGTAGTAGTAGTAGTAA
>NC_068999.1:10140309-10140828 GCF_001194135.2 Octopus bimaculoides | reverse complement strand
ATATATATATATATATACATATATATATATATATATATATATGTATGTATGTGTATGTGTGTGTGTGTGTGTAGATATATATACACACACATATATATTGAGAGAGATATGTACCTGTATGAATATGCGTGTGTATGAATGTGTGTGTGTGTGTGCGCGCGTGCGTGCGTGATCACACAACGGAATGTCGTGTCTGTCTGTATGTGTCTCTAACGTTTCACGTTGATCGGTATTTGACGTGGTTTAACAAATATTATTGTTTTTACAGCTCTTGTTATTTCTTTTATCGCCGTTGTCCTGGATATTATCGTTGCCGATGGCTCTTTTATTGTTTTTATTATTGTAATTTGGTTAATACAGTATTTTTTTTTATTTGTTTTTTTTTTTGGCTTTTTGTAAGCGTGCTTGTACGGTTCTCCCTTCACATGTGTCTTCGTATTAACGTGCGTATGCATGTGTGCCAGTATATATATATGACTGAGTCTTTGAACGTATTTATGTGATTGTGTGTGTGTGTAT
>NC_068999.1:10136915-10140174 GCF_001194135.2 Octopus bimaculoides | reverse complement strand
ATATATGTGTGTGTATTTATTGTATGTATTTATGTGAATGTGTGTGTGTGTTTATTTGTTGTTTTTTTTTAAGCATTATTTTCATTGCTAGTCTTTCGTTTTGCTTTTATGGTTTTTACTGCACTTGATGTTCTTTTCCCTTCTTAGCGATTGCAGCAATCATTGTCGTCATCACCGGCCTCATCGTCGTACTCGTCTTCATCATCATCATCATCGTCGTCATCGTCATCGTCGTCGTCGTCATCGTCATCGTCGTCATCGTCTTTGTCCTCGCCGTCGTCGCTGTCGTCATTGTCATCGTCATTGATATCACCGTCATCATCATCGTCGTCGTCATCATCATCATCATCACCATCATCATCATCACCATCATCATCGTCATCATCATAATCATCATCGTCGTAGTCTTCGTCGTCGTTGTCATCATCACCAACTTCGTTGTCGTCATCGTCATCATCATCATCATCATCATCATCATCGTCATCATCATCACTATTGGTAGCAGCAATAAAAGCAAGAATCTCTTTATGACTGACGGTATTGTCAACGGCGTCTCCAATATAACCATCGTCGTCATGATTATAGGCTACGTCGTTATTGTCTTCGTCCTCTTCATCATCATCATCATCATCATCATCATCATCATCATCATCATCATCATCATCATCATCATCATCTTCAGCGGCAGTAGCAGCAGCATCAATAATAACAACAAGAACAACATCGATGTCTACGTCGTATTCCTCTCATTCTTCCCTCTCTTTAACCTACCCTTCATCAACATCACCATCCGCACCGCCATACCGCCACAACCACTCACACCGTTACCACCTCCAGCACCACATACTCTACTACTGCCACCACAACCACCACCATTTCCACCGCCACAGCCACTCATACCATCAACACTTCCAGCAACACATACTCCACTACAACCATCACCACCATCGTCACCACCACCACAACCATCTCCACCGCCACAACCATTTATACGATCACCTCCAGGATCACATACTGTACTACCACCACCACCACAACCACCATCACTACCACCACTACTTCCACCGCCACAACCACCATCACTACCACCACTACCTCCACCGCCACAACCACTCATATCACCACCACCTCCAACACCACTCTACTACCCCACCAGCACCACCACAACCACCATCACCTCCATTAACATCCACAACAACAATAACATCTTTGTTGTCATCATCGCTTGTCCGAGTCACCATCGTCATCGCTGTCATCATGTTCTATATCGTCATCATCTCATGGCTGTCATTAGAGTTGCTTCTGTATTTTTTACGAGTTTTTTTTTTTTTTATATTTTTTGTTGCTATGTTAATTTTTGCTCTTATTTCTAGTGATGTGATTCCAGTTGTTTTTCAAACCAATTTAGCTCATCAATATTGTTGTTTTCTTATTATTGCAAGCAACAACAACAACAACAACAACAACAACATCATCATCACTGGTTGTAGTATTAGTAGTAGTTTAGTGTGCTAGTTTTGTTTTTGATGTTTTTTGTTGTTTTTCTTTTTTTGTTTGTCAAAGTATTGTTTTGTTTCTCTGTTTGATTGTCTTTTGTTCTGGTTCGGAAACCATAATAGCTAACATGTTGACTACAACGGTAGCAATTTCCGTTCTTGTACGAGGAATTAGTTGATTTGCACTGAAATCTATCCACGGTCTATAGTATAAGAAGAGAAGGAGGGGGCGAGGGGAAGGAGAAGGAGAAGAAGAAGAAGAAGAAGAAGAAGAAGAAGAAGAAGAAGAAGAAGAAGAAGAAGAAGAAGGAGGAGGAGGAGGAGAAGAAGAAGAAGAAGAAGAAGAAGAAGAAGGTGAAGGAGGAGAAGAAGAAGAAGAAGAAGAAGAAGGAGAAGAAGAAGAAGAAGAAGAAGAAGAAGGAGAAGAAAAAGAAGAAGAAGAAGGAGAAGAAGAAGAAGAAAAAAAAGGAGATGATGATGATGATGATGATGATGATGATGATGATGATGATGACGATGACGATGATGATGAAGGAGATGAAGAAGAAGAGGAAGAAGAAGGAAAAGAAGAAGAAGAAGAAGAAGAAGAAGAAGAAGAAGAAGAAGAAGAAGAAGAAGAAGAAGGAGAAGGAGAAGGAGGAGGAGGAAAATAATACTAATAATAATAATAATAAGAAGAAGAAGAAGAATGCAGGAACATGATGAAATTTGAGATGGCCATGAAGAAAAGGTGGTGGTAGGGGAGTGAGGATGCCAATGATGTTGAGGAGGAGGAGGGGATCAAGAAAATTTTTATAAATTACAAACACGAACGTAACAAAATAACATGACAAAGCAAACAGAGGACACACAAAGAAATACATCCATATATAGATTCATGCATACATATATATATACAAACACATATATCTGTCCGCATATTGACTTATTTGCTCTTGAGTGTGCATGTGTATGTGTGTGTATGTGTGTGTGTGTGTGTGTGTAGTTTAATAATTTCGTTTTCTTTGTTTTTTTTATAAATACAAGTTTTTCCCTAGAGCGTAACTATTTCTCGGGTGTCGATGAATGGTTGAAGGACCAAATCCAAGCTTCTCTGCTAGTTCCTCATCAGTTAAGATAAGATTTTGTTCCATCAGGGTTTTCAGGACGTCATCGTCCTGAAATGAGGCTCGTCTTCTAGGCCGTAGTTTCCAGCTCGGAATTTCTGGGACCACCGTTGACACTCCTATACGCTTATTGTCCGATCCTCATATACTGCATTATTGTTCCACGCACTTTCCTTTGCGTTATTGCCTTTTTTTGAACTCATAAAGTAAAATATGCCGAATATATTCCTTTCTCACTTCCATTATAGCTTTGAAAAAATAACTGTTAAAATCAAACTGTACTCTTCAAAACTTGCACTAAGAATAAGTACAAGGTAAAATTACTTCCTGCTTTTATAGTAAGTCGTTGCAGATAGTTTATCCTGTACCCCTCCGGTTTTTCGACCATGCATGCAATTGATAAAACCGCATTATTTATGGGATCGATGACCGAATATATATTTTTTCATTCTCTCTCTACTTATTTCCTCTTATTCTTTTTGCTGAAGAGCGTAATCTCGAAACGTAAAAAACTTTTCTATTTTTCCCGAACGTCAAACTAATACACTTGCTTGTTGTTACTACACCTGTCTTCATCTTTGTTTATCTATAAATTTGAAATACACACACACACACACATATATATATATATACATATATATATATATATATATATAT
>NC_068999.1:10134960-10136827 GCF_001194135.2 Octopus bimaculoides | reverse complement strand
ATATATATGTATATAAATATATATATATATATATATATATAGAGATAGATATATATATATACATATATAAATATATACATATATAAATATATACATATATAAATATATACATATAAATATATACATATATAAATATATACATATTTATATATATATATCTATGCATACCTATATACATACATATATATACATATATATACACATACATATATATACATATATATACACATACATACATATATATATATATGTATGTGCATATATGCATATGTATGTGTATATATGAATATGTATGTGTATATATGCATATATATGTATATATGCATATATCGGTGTATACGTTGCATACACACGCACACAGCACACATACATATACACATATATGTGCGCAAATGTTTTCATAAATATTCGTGGTAAATGCTTTTACATACATACCTACACACATCTATAACTACATACATGCACATACATATACATATACACACACGCATGCGGATTACTCCACATCACCATAACCAACGTATGCGGCTCCATTTCTGCGTTCGCTCATTGCTTATTTGAAAGCGCTAACAATAAATTATTTCATTACGCGGTATATCGTTAGCTAACATGTGACATATCTCATTTCATTTATTCATGGTGGTTTCAACGTTGCGTTTTCTTCATTTATGATTTATCACAGCAATCATCTTCGACAATAGCCGTGTACTTCCCTCACTATGCTGTATGTGTTAGTGCATGCACAACTGTGAGGATGAATATGATTGTGTGCTTGTGAGCGTGTGCTTGTGAGCTTCTGTGTATTTGTGTGTGTGTTTGTGTGTGAGTGTGTTTAAAACTATGTGTATGTGTATATGGTGCCTCTAATTGGCTTTGTATATGAGTGCTTTTACGTTTTCGTCTATTTCTGTGTTGGTGTGTATTATTCCCTTGCGAGAATATATTTCTATATGAATATGCGTATATAATTATGTATGCATGAATATACACACGTGCATACACACACACACACACGCACATACACATTCACATACATATATATACATACATATGTATATATATATAGATATATATATATATATATACAAATACCTTTATATGTGATATGTGTTCGTGTCTAACGTGTACATATATTCCTGAGCATGCGTTCGTAAAGACATATAATATGTGTGTGTGTGTGTGTGCTTGTGTGCGTGTGTGTGTATGTGTGTGAATGTGTGTGTGTGTGAATGCACGCACACAAACACATACATCCATATAAAGAAACATACATGTATGCGCACGCTCTCTTACTGAGCGAGCATGCGCGTATATGGAATGAAAAGGAGGAAAAAGAGAACATCGCATATCATATACAGGTGTATATATTATATCTTTTTGTATTTGCTTGTTTTCTTGTCATGTTCGTATATGATATTTCAGACAATAATATTAAACTTTATGGATTTCTTCTTTCATTTTCATTACTTAATATATTTATTATATTTTTCTGCGACAATGTTTCGCGCTACGCGTAAAATGATATCACGTCTCGAATAATTTATTTACTTTTACCATGATACACATACACACACACACACACAGACACAAACACACACAGACACAAATACACACACACGTGCGCGCGCGCATATATTTGGATATGGATATTGAGTGTGCATGTGTGTCTTTATTTTAATAATTTCTGAAATAAAATAATATCTATTGATTATAATCAATATTTTCTTATATCAAATTCGTGTTTAAAATTTTGTCTTGATAATTATTACTTACTTTTATTTATCTATCTACATCATTATTTCTCTCTCTCTCTCTCTCTCTCTCTCTCTATATATATATATATATATATATATATATATATATATAT
>NC_068999.1:10126007-10134914 GCF_001194135.2 Octopus bimaculoides | reverse complement strand
AGAGAGTGAGTGAGAGAGAGAGGGAGAGAGAGAGGGAGAGAGAGAGAGGTAGAGAGACAGACAGACAGACAGACAGACAGACAGACAGACAGACAGACAGATAGCTAGATACATAGATCGATCGATATATAGGTAGATAGATATATAGATAGATAGATTTGCTTATTACAGAAGAGTTCTCATTAACCTTAACCGCTTTGTTTTATACCTCTCATTATAACATACACACACTAACACACACACACTCACACACACACACTCACACACACACACACATACGCACACACACACACACACATATATATATAGCCGTTAGCGTTTACAAGCATATTAGGTGCATTGTTGTGGTATAGTTTCAGTTTCGTTAATAAAATCGGTGAGTGCTTTCAGAAGAACAATTGAAAATCTCATGCTTTTTTATTTATATCTGCGACTCAAGACCAATTACATACGTGGAAGCTCTTGTAGAAAAGCGTGTTCATCATACTAACCCATTTCTCACTTGATATAAACTACAGAGACCGTGTTGCTTAATTAAAATAGACAAGCAATATCTCTTGTGGAATATACTGGTTTGTTAGAAGCAAAAATATTTTAAGAGTAGTGCATTATAATAGTGTCTTAATTATAAGATAAGGCAGCGTTCGAACCTTCATCCGATTCTATTGAAAGCAAAGGAAAAACTTGCAGCCAAATCGAAAACGTAACCTGAACGTTTACACCAAGTTGGGCTCTACTCAAGGCATCTATGAGCCAGAAAATGGTAATAATCCGGTGACAGAGTAAGTCTGGTACCGTTAGACTTGCTTTTGCGATTCAGCGGTTCCAATCATTTAGGTTACAAAAGACCTCCTTATATCTAAATGAAATTTTCTCATGGAGCCTTCATTTTTGAAAGGCCTGTCTACTCAATAAGACTAAATATATTATCTAAGCTCAAGTTGAAGCGCAATGGCCCAGTGGTTAGGGCAGCGGACTCACGGTCGTAGGATCGCGGTTTCGATTCCCAGACCGGACGTTGTGAGTGTTTATTGAGCGAAAACACCTAAAGTTCCACAAGGCTCCGGCAGGGGATGGTGGCGAACCCTGCTGTACTCTTACAATACAACTTTCTCTCACTCTTTCTTCCTGTTTCTGTTGTACCTGTATTTCAAAGGGCCATCTTTGTCACACTCTGTGTCACGCTGAATCTCCCCAAGAACTACGTTAAGGGTACACGTGTCTGTGGAGTGCTCATCCAACTTGCACGTTAATTTCACGAACAGGCTGTTCCGTTGATTGGATCAACTCGAACCCTCGACGTAGTAACCGACGGAGTGCCAACCAACCAAGCTCAATATCATTTGCTCAGATTGATTTCTCGTTTGAAATCGTTATGTAACTGAATACTTATATGTAAATGAATAAAATATTTTTATTTGTGATATAACGTTAAAACTTTCGCCGCATGGAGCTGTAACCTCTTTACTGGCAGAAAACTTTGCTGGAGCGCTGCAAAGTTTTATCGGTTCCAAAGCTGCTTTTAAATTTCTCAATGTTCCCAACGTTTTCATTACGAAAGTACAATGCTTTCTAATAAGAACCACAGACTTTTAAGAGTCAATCTATTCAACAGGAAAATTTTATTTTCTATGAACAAATTTTTTCAGGATTACAATGTTGTTATCTACATTTTACATTGCATTTTTTTTTTAATTATTGAAAATTTTTCGTAATCTCTTCATGATATTTTTGTGGTATTTCAAGCCATATCTATCGTTTACATTTTACTTGAAAGGCACCGCTTTCAAAACATTTCAGTCGAAAGAATCGACCGCAGTACTCATTCTTTTATCAAGCCTGGTACTTATTCTATCGGGTCTGTTTTGCCGGACCGCTAAGTTACGGGGACGTAAACACTCCAACGCGGGTTGTCAAACGGTGGAGGAGGACAAACACAGACGACCGCTCACTCACACACGTACACGCATGTATTCACGCGCGCGCGCATGTACGCACACACGCGCACAAGCACACACACACATGTAAGACGAAGGAAATATACCTTTTTCCCTCTCGGTTTGATGAAATTACTTGTTATATACTATGTGAATACACGGATATTATTTACTTGGGATCGAGACAATGGACCGACGGTACTGTATTTAGAATAGAGTATTTTCCTTGCATTGTGATGACCAAGACATAATTTCCAACTGCCGTGTCCACTTAGCCCTTACATACTATTGTTGTTACTGCTGGTGGTGTTGGTGGTGCTAAGGTGGTGCCGATACTGCTGGATGCAACAAGGTGACGCAAGTTGAAGGAGACATGAAAGTGAGGTGTGTCTAAACAGAAGAGGTACGAAGCCATCCAACTAAGAGAGACAGATGCCATTTATAGTAGCGATAGAATAGACTCAAATATAAAGCTCCACGCCGGTAGACCAGAGGCTGGGACGTCTCTGTTGGGAATTTAATACCAATTATTCGAGTAGCCTTCAACTGGTTGCATTCCAGGATGGAATGGTATGACGGGAGCATGGACCTGAGTGGGAAAGATAAGACAAACCAACTCTGAGTAAAAGATGCCATTATAGTAACGCCAATAAAATACTGAGAGGAGACAGCATGCCAGTTGTCCAGAGGCTGGATCATCTCTCTTTGTAATCTAATGCAAATTGGTCGAATGACCCTTGTTTGGATGTTACCCGGGATGAATATACGTGCGCATAACTGCTTCATATTCCCAAATGTACGAGCAGACGATGTACTTGTACAATAAGAACAGCGTTCTGAAAAGGAGGACTTAATGAACTCTGCTCCTCCTTACAGCATAAAATTAATTATCGTGTATTCCTGTTGTGTTTTTGTCAACTTTATCTTGTTTCTGAACAATTTTGGATAACATTACAATAATTTTCACGCAGACGTAGTCCCAGATTACAACTGGATTGAATATATATTTATTATAAACTTTCAAATGATCCATTCTGTCTTACTCTAATACGTGCTGCAGCTTAGGAAGAAATCGACATTGTTGTAAGCAGCGGGAGTAGAATTAAACTACCAGCTGTTTCATTTGTTTGCAGTATTACATTCAATCTATTTAGTGTTATTCTAACGTGACCAAATGGTTTCTGGGATTCATCATATGGTATCAAATATATAACGTATGTAATCCCATTTATGTATCTATCATCTGCTTCATATATTAGTATGAAATATTAGATCTCTAATCGTATTATAGCTGGAAGCCAATATCATACTGTCGTACACATAGCTACACATAGGCAAAGAGATATATAAAGGCGCACACACACACAAACACGCGCGCGCGCGTATACTGAGACGTATAAATATATGTACAAGTGTATATACATACACTTGTACATAGAAATACAGGAAAGCATATTTATGCATGTGTCCTTAAATGCAATCATATTTGTATATAATTGTATTTATCTGTATGACTGTTTGTCTGTCTGTCTGGTGGTCTGTCTGCCTCTCTATCTTTCCATCTGCCTGTCTATCTACCTGTCTGTCTGTTTGTCTATCTATCTATCTATCTAACTCTTTGTCTGCCTATCTCCCTCTCTCTCTCCCTCTCTCTCTCCCCCCCCTCTCTCTCTCTCTCTCTCTCTGTATATATATATATATATATATATATATATATATATATATATATATATATATATATATATATATATATATATACAGAGAGAGAGAGAGAGAGAGAGAGAGAAAGATAGATAGATACATACATACATATAAACATATAGTTGCGTGCGTGAGTGTGCATACATATACACACATACACATACACACACACACACACATAAGCGCCTGTATGTATGCATGCGTATTTCTGACAGTCACTAAATATTCATTCTGGCTCGTGAAGAGAATAACTGTTGATAAATAAACGGCAAGATTTATGGGCATTAGTGTATATCTAAATATATATATGTGTCCTTATACGTTTTTGAATATGTATATATATGCATGAACTTACACACCATATGTGTGTTTGCATGTATACAAGAAAGTAAGCTTATATGCTAAAATGCGTATTTACATCTGCGTGTGTCTATATTCCGGCTTGCGTTGTGCCTCTTCTCAGTATAATGACGGTGAAGTATTATGGAAACGCCTTGCATACATACATATATATATTCATACATACATACATACATACATACATACATACATATATACATACATACATACATATGTATACACATACATACATGATGTACACTTCAGCATTGTTTCAGAACGACATCCTTTTTCTAGATTTAGTTTTTCTGTCCACAAACTTTAACAAATATTATATTTTTAAGACCAGCAAGAGACGTGCAGTTTTTTTTGCTGGAGAAAAGGACAGAGGGAATCTAATGATACAAATCATAATCATGGTGATGCGTAAGTTGAAGGTTAATGTCTTCAGAGAGTTTGAGTTCCGATGATTCACGAAGCCAGCAATCGAAAACTGGATTTTTCCTACATACAGTGCTACAATCTGATATTTTGGTAAAGTATTAACTTGTTTCCTTTTACGAGCGGTGTTTTTCATTTTGGCACAAATCAAGCGGATGATTTCGAAAGTAAAACGTCCCCCGTAGACTTTACTATTTTGTTTGCGCTGTTTATAGCCATCGTTTAAGAGGTGGTGAGTTTCAGATACCGAAAGTTTGACATTATATTTAACGTGGTCTTTGTTCCACGACTTTTGGAATTTTTACAGGCGCTAATATATGTGTGTGTATATATATATATATATATATATATGTATACACATATGTATATATATATACACTCACATATATATATATATATATATATATATTTGTATTCGAAACGTTAAAGACTTTTTTCAATTCCCGAGCGTTTTACTAATATATCTGTTTGTTTTCTACACCACCTGTTTTCATCTTGTTTTTTTTTTTTTGTGAATTCTTCCTATGTATATATGTATATACATATGTATATATATATGCATATATATACACGCACGCACACACAAACACACACACATGTGTACAAATACATATTTTTGTATGTAAGCATCTCTATATGTCGGTATTTCTGTATATGTATGGCTGTATGCTTTAGAAACTTTGTTCGCCAATATATGGTTTGGGGTTCAGTCCCACTGCGCGGCATCTTATGCAAGTGTCGTCTCTTATTACTCTAGACCTGACGTAGACTTGTGAATGGATTTGGTTTGCAGAGACTGAAAGAAGTTCATTGTACATTCATGTATGTATGCGTTTGTATATGTGTCTATAAGTGGGTGAGTGTAAATGTTTGTTTGTATGTACGGGTAATTGCTCTGGGTGAGTCATATAATCACGAACAGATATACACACCTTCTCGGCCTGCTCACTCTATATCAAGCGGAGCATCGAAGACGTGATAGCTGAAAGAGAACGGATTCGTCTATACTTTGGCTGATATTCGTTACAGGTAAATAGACCAGACAAACGTGAAATTAACTACTTTGGTCATGAGAAAATACGCGCCAACTTGTCTAGGAATTAAAGTCACCACTTTAAAATTTTGAACCGAACACTTTGACACAATGCCACGCGTCTTCACTTCGTTCTGAATACTTGATTAATAAAAGAATATCACCAAGCCATCATGTTTTGAGAGAACATGTGAACTGTGCTTTATTAATAAGAAAATACTACCCACATTATCATCAACGTCTATTCCAAAACATTTCCATGTGATATTGTAGTAAAAACTTTATGCAGGGTTCCAGTAAAGAAATTACGAACGTTCTTCTTTCTAATGTGTTTTCCTTGATGAAGGACACAAGCCCGAAACGTTAGACATATCTGGCATCTTATTGCACGGAAAATACTCCAAAATGTAAGCGATCACATAGATAACCTACTTTCCCTTCTACTCACCAACAATCCATAAGGTAGTAGTAACAAAAAGCATCTCACCTACCAAAGAACGGTGCATTGAAGAAAATATGTAACAGAAAATTTACATATTGTTTAGCAGCACAAGAGAACACTGCGTATGAATTCTTCAATCGATTCCCAGACAGTTACGTATCGATGTCTCCTATAAAGATTCAGCGAATAAGAACATATGTGATAAACTTATACAATTTCAGGCGCTCGCACGGGGGAGAAGTTCGCCTTGCAACCATGTGATTTTAGGTTCACTCCCACTGCACATTACACTGGGCAAGTGTCTTCTACTAGAGCCTTGGAGTGACCAATTCTTTGTGAGTGAATCTGGTATACGGAAACTATGTAGAATCTCATTATATATATGGGTTTGTTGGTGTTTGTGTGTGTGTGTTTGTGTGCCTTGGTGTTTGGATTTGCATCCACCATCCTACCGCTTGACAATCAGTTTGGTGAGTTTACATCCTTGTAACCTAGAGGTTCAGCAATACAGACCGATAAAATATATGCCAAATTAAAAAACAAAAGTACTGAGTTCATTTCTTTTGACTAAACTTGATAGCGAGTACCATGCTTTCGATAATTCTCTCAACTGCTTTTGTATTCGCACGAAGTCATAAACACCCATCGGCTTCCCCATCTTTGAAACAGCGGAACATCGAGGATTTGAGAGCCAGATAGAGAAGGTTGCACTCGCTGTCACCTACTGTGTAGAATCGAGTAACGTAAAAGTAAAATTCAGAGCCATGTTCAAGATGTAGCGTCCTGCCCAGGAAACGAACTCATGTTTTTTTTTATTGTAAGTCAAACATCGCATTATTTTGAATGTAGAGCATCATCAGAAGATCACACTGATGTTTGTTTTTGCTGTTGTGAGCCATGGTGGACAACCGTAAAGACACGCCTTTTTCTGGCCAATATTTTCACTTAATTGAGGCCCAGTGTATTAATAAAAAGACTCTGACTGAATAGCAAATACAGTCTGATGAGGTAGCAAAATTAAACCTATTTTCAATACAAATACACACTTTTGAATACTAGATACTTGCAAAGAATAACCTTAGCATCTAGAGTAACGGTATAGGTGACAAACAAAGGGTAAGCTGGCAGAATCGGTAGCCTGCTGGGTAAAACGTGGAGCGGTTTTTACGTCCTGAGCTCAAATTCTACCGAGGTTGACTTTCCATTTCATCCTTTTGGGGTCCATAAAATAAGTACCGGTGAGAACTGGAGTCGATGCAATCGATTTACCCGCACCTCAGAATTGCTGGCCTTGTGCCAAAAAAAGAAACTAATATAAATGGCAAATGTCAGCTGTGGGGAGTATTTTTTGAGATAATATACCACGCTGTGTCACGATGTCATACTAATTCCGAAACTATGTGCTTGGAAACACAACAACGTAGTCAAGCTACTCAACAAAGATCCAGCACGAAGTTTTAACTAACTAAAGAAAATGCTCTTCAGGAATCGTACGTATGAACTCCCGTCTAGTGTAGAGAATAACAACGTGATAATGGTACGGGAATTTAACATACAGTCAATCAAATAATGCAACATTGGTTCATTACAGATATAGCATCATTCGCCATTACAGATATGACAATAGGGTATCATTAATTATCAACATAGCAATACCAGATGGTTTTAATATAGGGTAAAAACGACGTGAAATTCTAACGAGTTACATTAAGCTAGCTCTTGAGCCAAAAACACCGTGACAGTTAAGGAATGTGTACATTCATAATTGGTATAACTAGAAAGATAGACAGTCATTTCTGTTAGCAGCATTAATAAATTGCTTATAAGAGTAATCTTGTGCCTGTTCCAGAAAATAGCAATGTTAGGACCTGTAAACATCATTAGGGCAATCCCATGCAGTGTTTGTGAACTCTGGACGTGTTTGTTTTTAACCTTGAATACATTTATACAGTGGAAGTATTTGCTATTTCCTGGTAGTAAATAATTCTTTCTCCAAGGAAACCTATCACTTAATGAATTTCTCAGACCACACGAAGTAATTCTTTTTATTTTTTGGAACAAGGCCAGTAAATTTGAGGGGGTGGTGAAGTCGATTACATGGATCCCAGTATTCAGCTGGTATTTGTTTTGTCGGTCCCGAAACGATGAAAGCAAAACCTGCCTAGTTGATATTTGAACTCAGAATGTTTTGGAAACGTAAAATTGCGAACAACTGTTGTCAAGTAGTGGTGGTCACACACACATTCACACACACCAACACACACATACACACATACGAAGGTGTGTCTAGGTATATATATATATATATATATATATATATAAACGACGAGTTTCTTTCAGTTTCCGTCTAGCAAATCCTTTCACAAGGCTTTTGTCGTCTAGAGGCTATAGTAGAAAACACTTGCTCAAGATGCTACGTAGTGGGATTGAACCCGGAATCATATGGTTGGAAAGCAAGCTTCTTGCCGCACAGCCAAAATTAACCTGATAAGTTTAAAAAGGAAACTCGACATCGGCGCCACTTAAACACGAAACGTAAGGAGACGGAAAATTACTGCAAGGCCATCCAATACTAAGAGCTTTTAGTAGATGCCTCGATACCATCAATCGTCAGGGCTGACTGGTATTGTATTGTATTGTATTGTATTGTATTCTATTGTATTTATTTATTCATTCATTGACCCCTGTTGTTGTTGTTGGCACTCCGTCGCTTACGACGTGGAGGGTTCCAGTTGATCAGATCAACGGAACAGCCTGCTCGTGAAATTAACGTGCAAGTGGCTGAGCACTCCACAGACACGTGTGCCCTTAACGTAGTTCTCGGTGATATTCAGCGTGACAGTGTGACAAGGCTGACCCTTTGAATTACAGGCACAACAGAAACAGGAACTAAGAGTGAGAGAAAGTTGTGGTAAAAGAGTACAGCAGGGTTCGCCACCATCCCCTGCCGGAGCCTCGTGGAGCTTTTAGGTGTTTTCGCTCAATAAACACTCACAACGCCCGGTCTGGTAATC
>NC_068999.1:10125014-10125379 GCF_001194135.2 Octopus bimaculoides | reverse complement strand
CTGTATTCCTGCCGTAGTGTGTAAGGGTGTAAGGTGATATGACGGTGGCTATATGATGACAGTGATGGTGGTGGTGGTGGTGGTGGTGGTGGTGGTTGTATAGTGGTGGTTATGTGGTGGTAAAGGTGGAGGTAGCGTTGGTAGTAAGTGTTGGTGACGTTTTGTGATGATGGTGGCGTTGCTGGTGGCGTTTGTTGTAGAATGGTAATGTTTTTGAGAGTAGTGTTGGTGGTGGTGGTGGTGGAGGTGGTGTGGTGATGGTGGAAGTGGTGGCGGCGGTCGTAACACTGGTGACTCTGGCAGTGGTGGAATTAGGTAGAAGTGATGATGACAGTAGTGATGATGATTATGATGACGACGTCAAC
>NC_068999.1:10120431-10124816 GCF_001194135.2 Octopus bimaculoides | reverse complement strand
ATTATGATGATGGTGTTGTTGTTGCTGTTGTTGTTGTTGTTGTTGGTGGTGGTGGTGGTGGTGGTGTTGGCGGTGGTGGTGGTGGTGGTGGTGATGGAGCTGGTGTATGTGTGGTGATGGTGGTGATGCTGACGGGGAGAGTTTTATAAAGGAAGTGTTGATGTGTGTGAAGTTTATGTTCATAATTTGTGGTGGTGGAGCCAGTGATGGTGGTAAGTTGATGGTAATAATGGTAGTGGCAGTGGTGGTGGTGGTGGTGATGACAACCATGACAAAAGTACAGATTGTAGTATCGGTTGTAGTTCTAACGAAGATGGTGGTACTATTAGTTCGTCGCCTTTAGGTTTTGAGTTCAAATTCCAACTAGGTGGACTTCGCGTTTGCTTTTCATTCTTTCGAGGTCAATAAAATAAGTACCAGTGGAGTACTGGAGTCGATGTAATCGACTTACACCCTCCCCCGAAAATTCTGGCCTTGTGCCAAAATTTGAAATCAATATTTGTTGTATTCGTAATAGTTACAGTAGCATTGCTGCTGTAGTTGTAAAGGTGTGGTGTAGGGATAGCCACTAGCTGTGACAGGTGGTATTGGTTTTGGTGGTGAACTGCCAAATTTATTCGCTAACCTCTCTCCATTTTCAGCTCTTATTCCCCTGTCACTCATTCCTTCTCACATACCCTCTGGTTATATTATTTAGTCATTCTTTCTTCCCTTCTTTCAATCAATAATTTTTTCTCATTCACATTTCCCCCCATTCTTTCTACATAATTCTGTTGATTTAAAAAAAAAAAATTCTTTTATATTTTTCTTCTTTTGTACATTTTTATTTTATAATTCTTCCATCCTTTCCTTGTTTCTGTATTTCCTCTTTCGGTTTTTACTTCATTGATTCCATCTTTCATAACTTCGTTCCTTCTCCTTTAGTTTCACTTTCATTTTTCCTTTTCTCATATCATCCTATATTCATTTCACTGTTTTTTTTTGTTTTTTTTTTTAATTTCGTTCTTCCTTTTATTTCTATCATTCAGCATTTATCTTCCGAATTCTGAGTGCCATAAAATTGGTTACCCAGTTGATAGAGTAGAGAGTTGCTAGTCTACACATCACCAGTTCGTGTGTAAACAACAGATGCTTTACTGTATAATGAATATATCTGTTAAAACAATTCATCTTAAAAAGCCAATACACTGAAATATGAACAAGGCACCATGCTACATTAAGCGGAACTGGAACTATTCATTGCCTTTCAATTATTGCAAATATTTCTCTTTTCAAAAATTAAGTATGTTAGACGCGTCCAACAATCCTCTGTACTCCATATGCAAACGTTATGTACTTTTTTTTTTATTGCAAGCGAATATATTTTTCTACTCTAGGCACAAGGCCCAAAATGTTTGGGGAGGGGCCAGTCGATTAGATTTACCCCAGTGCGTAACTGGTACTTAATTTATCGACCCCGAAAGGATGAAAGGCAAAGTCAACCTCGGCGGAATTTGAGCTCAGAACATTTAAGACAGACGAAATGCGTTAAGAGTTTCGCCCAGCGTGCTAACATTTCTTATTTCTTTACTGCCCACAAGAGGCTAAACATAGAGGACACAAACAAGGACAGACAAAGAGATTAAGCCGATTATATCGACCCCAGTGCGTAACTGGTACTTAATTTATCGACCCCGAAAGGGTGAAAGGCAAAGTCGACTTCGGCGGAATTTGAACTCAGAACTAAAGACAAACGAAATACCGCTATGCGTTTCGCCTGGTGTGCTAACGTTTCTGCCAGCTCGCCGCCTTATTGCTAGCGAATATAATAACCACTTCGACAATGTTGCAAGAGTTTTAAAATATGTCGGATGAGTGGAAGATTGCCGCAGCTGATAACATTTACAACAGATGAAACACTTAGCCGAAACCATACACAAACTAGTGAGGAGATGGAATATAGAAGAGCTAAGCTATAAGATAGATTATTTAGTTGTGTCTATTACATATTCAAATTAATAGTTCAAATACTCCAAAATATTTCGCACTGCTACCAAACAAAAATTAACACACCTTTGTTTAACTTTCGGCATAATATAAGATCGCATGCTACATGACAGTATTGGAGATATAAGTATAGACAGCAAAAAAAGAATTTTTTAAAATCGTATCTTGATTCAAATATTTCGGGCTGCTTGTTGCGTTTTGAGCAAAATATGTATAAGCATATCTAAGAATAATATTGTTACAAGAAAAGTCGACGCTACCTCCTCTCAGTTTCGACCATGTTGACAGAAATCGCTCCGACGAGTTAATATTTTTTTTTTCCATTCCAGGAGATAGAGAAAAGCGCTGATCTGAGTTGCCAACCAATTGTGACACATTCTCCAGAGCGAAACATACCACTTCTCCTGTAAACGTGAGAGATGCCGCCCGTTACGCAGAGAAGGGTGGATTCCTTTTCGCGCAGGTCGTCGTTCGATTCCTGGATTGCCACCCTCTGCGTCAAACTGAGATGACGCCGTCACAACTAAGAAAACAATCCCACGAGTTTGTGCATTTATTTACGGCAATACTTTTGCTACCATATCCAATGGATGATGACAATAAAAAGTTATTCAGCAGAAAACGAAGGATTTAAGTATATCAATTAATTGTTTGAAATTGCAAACCGAAGTAACTTAGTTGGAATCTGACCAGACAAATCGAAAAATTCAAGGCATTTTTTCCAGTTCTTTGTTTCTTGTTGATTTAGTTTTTATTATTATTCTCTATTTCAAGAAACATTTCGTTTCTTTTTCATTCCTTTATGGGTCTTTCACCTAGTTTAGTTTACGTCTTTCTATAACTCGTTCTGAACTATTTCGACTTTTACCATTCCAGCTGCATTTGTTTGCTTCTTTTTCAAATTTATTTCGTTGTTTATTTTCCCCATTTTCCTTCCTTTATATTTCTTCGCATTTCATTATTTCAATTTGTTCTTTATAAACTTTCTTCTTCTTTTTCTATTCTTTAATTCTTTCTTTACCGTTTTATTTCACCCGTTTTTTTTGGGGTTTTTTTTTCACTTGGCGAAGCTGGTAGAGTCGTTAGCACGCCGGGCAAAATGTTTTGCAGCATTTCCTCCACCCTTACGTGCTAAGTTCAAATCCGTCGAGTTCCATTTTGCTTTTCATCATTTTGGGATGAATAAAATAAGTAATCGACATATCCCACACCCTGAAAATGCTGGCCTTGTGCCAAAATTTCAAAACTTTATTTCGTTCTTTTAATCTTCCATTTCTCTTATCCTTTTATTCTTTTACTTGTTTCAGTCATTTGACTGAGGCCATGCTGGAGCACCTAATTTACATTTGCTTCAATTATTCCGTTTTATATTTCGTTATTTTCCCTTGTTTCCTTCCTCTCTTCCTCTACTTTGCTGTGTTCTTTCTTTCATTCTTTTTCTCTTACAAGTTTTTTCTTTCCTTCCTTCCTTTTATTCTTTCTTTCCTTTCATTCTTTCTTTCTTTCATTCAACATTACCCTTATCATTTTTCCATTCTTCCTTCTACTTTCTTTCATTTATCCTTACTTTCTCAACATTTCTTTCTTTCTTTCAGTTTCGTTGTCTTTTATTCGTTTACTTTCTTCCTATTCTTCTTTCTTCCTACCTTTGTCTTACCTTTTCTCTAGTCCATACTTTTTAAACTTCTCTTTTCTCCAAACATTTTTTTTGTTTTTGCTTGAATTCCCCTTTTTTTTAAATATACGTTTTCTTTCTTTTTTCCTTCATTTCTTATTTCTTTCCACCCACCTATCTTTAGATCTGTCTTTACTTCCAGCTTTTTCTTCATTTCATCATTTCTCTGATATCTTTAAGATATTCTTCATCGCTATTTTCCACTATTAATTATTTTCACCAAAACCATTCCTTTCTTCTTTACTTCCCTCCTTTCCCGCTTTTTTCTTCCCTCTTTTTTTTTTACTGCCATTTTTACTTCCCTCCTTCCCCCTTTATTTCTTCCTTTTTATTCCCAAACTCCACTTTTATAAACTTTATTTCTGTGATTTTTCTTCCTCTCTTCTTTCTTGCCTTACATTGTTTCTCTCCCTTTGATTTCTTCTTTTTATGGTTCCTTCTGCCTTCCATACATCTTAATTTTATTTTATTTTCTTTGGATCGTGTCTGCTTCATTTAAATTTTTGTAAACGTTATTTAACTTTCTTCCACCTACCCTCTCGTTCATGCTTTCTGTTCATCTTTCCTTCTGACTATCTTTGAAAATTTACGTCTTTCTTATTTTAATTCAGTACTATTTATTACCTTTTCTCCGCTCACTTTTCTAATTTATTTTTTTCACTTCGTCCATTTTAATTTAGTTCTTTTACGAAATTTCCCTATCTAATTTTCTTATATATATATA
>NC_068999.1:10116660-10119157 GCF_001194135.2 Octopus bimaculoides | reverse complement strand
ACTCACTCACACACGCAAATACATATATGTTTATATGTGTAGCAGTCGGTGTGTACATGTGCAGGGGATTGTGTGACGTTGTGCAATCGGAAGTACATTTATGTTCTACTACCGGTGTTTGTTGGTTTCGGTCCCTGTAAATAATAGGTTTGGTGAAAAGTAACTGACAGAAATGCCAAACATAAAATAAGTACTGTTGTTCATTAGATCCACAAGACACTTCAAATACGGAATCCGTTTAGATAGTGCAAGAACAGGAACACGCACGCGCGCGCGCACACACACACACACACACACACACACACACACACACACACACACACATGTATGTGTTGGAATAAATGACAATCAAAGTCTTGTAAGTGGATTTGGTAGACGAAAACTGAAAGACGCAAGTTGTATACATATATGTGTGTGTGTGTGTGTGTCTTTGTGTCGGTGTTTGTCCTCAATCCCTGCTTAACAATCGCTGTTGATGTGTCTACGTACCCGTAACTTAGCATTTCGGCAAAAGAAACCGATAGAATAAGCACGGGACTTTAAAAAAATATAAGTACTGGGGGTGAATACATTCGACTAATAATTCTTCAAGGGGCTACCCCGAGCAACGCTGCAGTCCAATGACTTAAGTAAGAGATAAAACACATGTGTGTGTATGTATGTATGTATGTATGTATGTATGTATGTATGTATGTATGTATGTGTATATACACTCGTGTTGTTATCTTTCTTACTGTTCGTACATTGTATTGAGTTATATATGAAATTTCGCCCATCACTCGCTGAAATTTCGTCTTGTATTTTAACAAACTTTCAATAGCTATTTCTTATCTACAATCACATGCACACAAATATTCGCACACAAGAACAGAAGCATTCCTATACACAATACACGTGCATCTGCACACATACAGGATCACACTGATTCTCTCTTTCCTTCTTCACAAAACTTTTTCTCACCTTCTCTCTCTCTCTCTCTCTCACCCTAACACTCGTATACCCATACATACATTCATGCGTATAAATACACCTCATTTTGCGCTTTCACAGACATATACACATAAACACACAGAGTTTTATATTCAAAATATTTCTTACTCTTGCACATACACACACGCATAAAGTTAAACCTACACACACAATCACACATTTCTCTCCACTTTTCTTCAACTCTCATTCTCTTTCTTTCTCTCTCTCTCTCTCTCTCTCTCTCTCTCTCTCTTTCTCAATCACTTAGTCTTTCTCTTTCTCTTTCCACACCGTTCTGTTTCCATTTATCTCTTGCACACAAACTCCAACCTTTTCCCTATATCGTTCTTTATCTTTCATTCTCTCATTATCTCTTTCCGTCATTCCCTCTTTTGCATTATTCTCGCCTCTTTCTTCCTTCCTTTATGTAACCTTAACTCATTCCTTGAGTCTATTTCCAACTCCACAGCCTTTTCTTTGCGTCTATATATTATCTCTCATCTATTTCTTCACCTACCATTCCTGAAGACTCTCCCATACACATGGCACGTACAGATAATTGCTTTTTACAAAACAGTCTTTCAAACCTTAATTTTCCTCGGCTTTCTGTTTTATTGAATTAAAAACGTAAAATGAATTAACTTCGCCTTTAGAACATTAATAGAACAACCACACAAAGCTAAATTATCTAGAAACACACACGTACACACTCACACACACACTCACCTACACACACACGCAAATACTTGCACATACAGGGCTATAGTTATATATACATATACATGTAACTCTCTCAAAGTATATATACATATGTACAAACACATAGCTATACGTGTGCCTGTAGCTATATACTTATATATAAAAGTATATTTACGTAAGAATGTATACATACATACACACTAACACACATATCATATATATAAATGTATGTGTATATATATATATATATATATATGGACAAGCATATATATATATATATATATATATATATATATATACATGCGTGTGTATGTATTTCTGAATGTATATATACACATATATATACACACATATGTATGTGTGTGTGTGTGTGTGTATTATAGCTGTGGAATTTAAATTCCTTCTGTTGCATCAAGCTCTTTGCTAAACTGGCACAAGAAGAAATATACCATGTTTTAGAAAACGGTGACTCTTTCCTTGTTCTTTTTACCAGTAGAGGATTTTCGTATATTTGGATATCTACCGCATTACTCTGTCATAGAAGAGAACATTTCCCCTCCGAAATTTTTATTGAATATACCTAATCTTTTAATCTTTTACTTGTTTCAGTCATTTGACTGCGGCCATGCTGGAGGACCGCCTTTAGTCGAGCAAATCGACCCCAGGACTTATTCTTTGTAAGCCTAGTACTTATTCTATCGGTCTGTTTTGCCGAACCGCTAAGATACGGGGACGTAAACACACCAGCATCGGTTGTCAAGGGATGTTGGGGGGACAAACCCAGACACACAGTCACACACACACACACACACACACACACACACACACA
>NC_068999.1:10111834-10112868 GCF_001194135.2 Octopus bimaculoides | reverse complement strand
ATATATATATATATATATATATGTGTGTGTGTGTGTGTGTGTGTGTGTGTATGCATATACTACGGTCACGCACACACGCATACACACACAGACACATGCAGACACACACACACACTCACGCACACGCACACAAACACATACATACGCATATCGATCATATATATATATATGTATATATACATAAATACTTAGATATATATACATATAATATATATATATACATATATACATATAATATATATATATATTTATATATATATATATATATATATATATATATATATATGCAATATATATACACATACATATACATATATATATAAGTATATATATATATGTGTGTGTATGCATGTATGTATATGTGTGTATATATTTAGAAATATATGTGTCTGCCTGTCTGTCTATCTGCGTTTTTATGCATGTATGTATATATATATATATATATGATGCCTATATAGTCGTTAGTCGACCATCACCATTGCTGACTGGAAGTGACACCAATGCCAGCGCAACGGTTTGCAAACGAGTGCGACTTGGAAGCACACGACAACGAGTCACCAGCGATACCAAAAAGCCCATAAACAGTGCTGAGTGCAAGACATCCGGTGCAGTAGTAGATCAGTGGGTTTCATATATAAGTTAGCATTCTCCTAGAAGGATTCCTCATCAAAGACCAGGGGTCCTTCACTGTAAGTGCCGTTACTGCGCCCTCAGTCACCAACCCGAATATTTCTACGTCCCTGACCCACCCCTCTCTCTCTCACATAGTCCCTCACACACACACACACACACACACACACACACACACACCTGTATGTAAAATTGCATTTTAGTCGTTTAGTCATAGAATCGTGTTGCATGCCAGAAATGACATTAGTCATGATGTTTGAGATTCATAGTTGTCGCGATAAACTATTATTTCTCACGATATTTCAATTGGGTTCACCCAGTTTAAATTCTGTTTTATGACTTTACTATTTTTCTTTTTATGGTCCTTTGATTTTTTTTTTTTTTTTTTTTTTTTTTTTTTTTTT
>NC_068999.1:10107412-10109912 GCF_001194135.2 Octopus bimaculoides | reverse complement strand
GTGGTAAGTAGCTTGCTTACTAACCACATAGTTCCGGGTTCAGTCCCGCAGCGTGGCGCCTTGGGCAAGGGTCTTCTACTATAGCCTCGGGCCTTGTGAGTGGATTTGATAGACGAAAACTGAAAGAAGCCTTTTATATATGTATATATGTACGTATGTATGTGTATCTGTGTTCTCCCCCACCATCGCTTGGCAACAGGTGTTGGTGTGTAAACGTCTCGGTAACCTAGCGGTTCATCAAAAGAATTCAGAGAATAAGTACTTGGCTTACAAGAGATTTGTCTTGCGGTCGATTTGTTCGAGTAAAGGCGGTGCTTCAGCATCGCGGCAGAAAAATAAAAGAATACAGAAAAGAATATATATGCATATACATAGTTCGGTGAATATATTGTCGTCTAAATTACTCAAAAATGAAAATAACACTGACATCTCTTTTTAACAGATCTTGAAATACTAAAGAGTATATCAATTTAATAAAATCGCCATTTTCTTCAACCATAGCCTCCAGGTTATGAGTATTTTTGCCAAACCCTAACCCTAACCCTAACTCTAAAACCCGAACCCTAACCCTAAAACCCTAAAGCTAAAACCAGTACAAACGCACGAACGATGTCATAAATAACAATACCACCGACAGTTGTTGACAAACAACGGCACTAATTTTATTCAAGGGAAAAGATCCCATTACACCGCTAGTACGTGTTGTTTACATTCCAGAACAGTAATTGTTTTCACCTCAATAGACGTCAGTGCTTGGTTGAAATTACCGAAATACGACAACTTTTAACATGAAATAACTTCGAATATATTTTTTTTCTCTGTTCTATAAGACGAAATATACAAGTACACGAAGTTTTGAAGTGTTTCGGTAGAAAACACTAAATAAAACATAAATAAAAAGTGGCGCCTGCCAATTCAGAAGGATCCAGCGTTATGAGTCTCTTATAAATCCTAGCATTCTGTTGAAAACCTAGAACTGAACATGCAATTTAGAAAATTTGGCGTTGCAGTATGTTCTGCCTCAAATGGTGACATAGCCTTTTACGGCGTAAGAACTATGAAGAGGGCGCACATATCTGTGGAACACTAAAACACACGTTGGTATAAAGCAGTGGTTCACAAACTTCTTCGTGTTGCCACCCACTTCACATCCGGGCCACATTCCTAAGTCCCTCCCCCCAATCACCATCACAAGCATTGACCACTTTGTGCAGCATTTTAAAACAACTGTATTTCTCAAATAATTTTAAGCTAATTAGCTATAGGTGCAGGAGTGGCTGTGTGGGAAGTAGCTTGCTTACCTACCACATGCCTCTGGGTTCAGTCCCACTGCGTGGCAGCTTGGGCAAGTGTCTTCTACTATAGCCTCGGGCCGACTTGTGAGTGGATTTAGTAGACGGAAGCTGAAAGAAGCCCGTCGTATATATATATGTATATGTATATATGTATCTATGTGTATGCATATGTTTGTGTGTCTGTGTTTGTCCCCTCAACATCGCTTCACAACCGATGCTGATGTGTTTACGTCCTCGTAACATAGCGGTTCGGCAAAAAGAGACCGATAGAATAAGTACTAGGCTTACAAAGAATAAGTCCTGGGGTCGATTTGCTCGACTAAAGGCGGTGCTCCAGCATGGCCACAGTCAAATGACTGAAACAAGTAAAAGTGTAATTAACTAATTATTTTGATGTTCTTACATCCATCGTCCTACTTTTGGCCACACCATTGTCACCCCAACTTTTCTTCAACACCCCGTCGGATCTTTCCACCGTCCTCAGAGGGGTGGGCAGTACTGCCCACTTTGGGAACCACTGAAAGGATGGATAAATAGTTCAGGTTGAGTGAGCAGTTAAATGTGCGATGTCGAAATCGATTTTAACAATCATCCTCCAATCATCGTCATTATCGTCGCCGTCATCGTTAGCATCATTGTCATCATAATCATCATCATCATCATCATCGTCGTCGTCGTCGTCGTCGTCGTATAGTCGCTACCATATTCATTAACGTCGACCTCTTCTTTCTTCTCATTTACCACTTCCACAACCGCCACCGCCACCGCCATTAACCACCACTGCGGTTGCTGACACCACTTCCATTACGGCCACCTCAACCACCACCACCACCACTATAACCACCACCATCATCATCATCATCATCATCATAATCACCATGATCATCATCATCACCATCACCACAATCATCATCATAATCACCATGATCATCACCATCATCATCATCATCATCGTCATCACCATCACCACAATCATCATCATCATCATCGTCATCATCATCATCATCATCATCGTCATCATCATCATCATCGTCATCATCATCATCATCATCATCATCATCGTCATCATCATCATCATCATCATCATCATCATCGTCGTCATCATCATCATCATCATCATCATCGTCATTATCATCATCATTGTCATCATCATCATCATCATCATCGTCGTCATCATCATCACCCTCGTCGTCATCATCATCATC
>NC_068999.1:10104380-10105276 GCF_001194135.2 Octopus bimaculoides | reverse complement strand
ACAATGGTGGGCGTGGTATTCGTAGTCGTCATAGTCGTGGTCGTAGTGTTCGTGGTAATGGTGATGATGGTGTTGGTCGTGTTAGTGGTGATGATGCTGGTCGTGGCGGTGTTGTTGTTGTTGTTGTTGGTGTTGTTGTTGTTGTTGGTGGTGGTGGTGGTGGTCGTGGTCGTGGTCGTGGTGGTCGTGGCGATGGTGGTGGTGTCGTCTGTGTTTAATCTCAGGTCAGGCCTGATTGAGAAAGAGCTACGATCAAAGACGATCCATCCAGCCCACCAGTTAATAACGTGTGAAGTATTTTATAGCGCTGGCGCGGATGCGTTTGATTCTGTACGATAGCTCCTCAGTAGCGTCCACCGTTTATTCCAACCTACATTTAAAGTATACATGCTTTGATTTATTTCCACGTCTTATCACTTCTACAGAGACGTTGCTCGTTACAGCAATACTGAAGGCGTCCCTGCGATAATAGAGTGACAAGTATCAAGGTTCTTATATGAGTAAGTAATGCCAGAAATATTCTTAATGGCAACAGGGAGCAACAGGCTCGATTCGTTGGAGGTTATGGGGAAAGAAAAAAAGCTTTGAGGGGATTCTTGAGGGCAGGAAAAATGAAAGGAGAGATCGATGGAACGTAGAGAGAAGAGGTAGTTGATGGATATACTAGCTAGCTTCGGCGGGAGTGGGGTAAGAGGGACGATAAAATGTCACGTTGTGTGAGGGACAAGAAGGGATTGAGGTCTATGATTCACAATACCTGTTAGACATGCCCATGCGCGCACACATAGGCACACAACACACACACACACACACACACACACACACACACACACACACACACACACACATGTACACATAAACATAAACACATGTAGAAATAGTTATACATGCATATA
>NC_068999.1:10100935-10103453 GCF_001194135.2 Octopus bimaculoides | reverse complement strand
ATATATATATATATATATATATATATATATAGAAATATATATATATATATATTCATATATATGCGCATACATGTTTGCTGTCGTACATGCTTAACCGGACATGGGATCAAGTGGAATACAAAACCCATTAAACACAGATTTAAGCGGGCAGGGAGTTCAGTTGATGCGCGAATTGAATACACTTCGTTGACACTGAAAATGGATCGGGCACACACACACACACACGCACACACACACACACATACGCGCGCGCGCATGCACACACACGTGTATATGCTTGCATATATTTTCATAGATGCAGAGTACATATTGCACATATTTATGTACATTCATGTATATATATAAATATATATATGTGTGCATCACATGTGTAGACACACAGAGGCACATATGAGAAAGAGAGGATGAGAGGAAGAGGGGAACAGCAGAGAGAGTGAGAGTGAGAGAGAAGGGGAGAGAAAGACAAAGGAATAGAAACAAAGAATCAAGGAAAGAAACGCACGTATGTATATCTATATAAACACACTGCATGTATATCAATTTTGACATGTGCGTACGAGACAGTAAATGCACAATGGAATATCTGTGTCTTACCTTTGTACACAAACACACACACACACACACACAAACGCCCAAACACGGAATTGTGTGTACGGTATATGTGGTAGGGGTGTATGTATACGCATGTGCATTTATGCATTTATATAAAGTGTGTATAATGAGATGTACCATTTGTTCATTAACCTGTCCGACATTCACTTAATGTTTATATTAGCAGACATATTTGCAGAGCATTTTAAATGTAATTACATTTGTCTTTTAGGTTTCAATTAGCAAGCTGGGGAACGGATACTAATGGACAAACAACCAATTTGCGATGCGATTAATGCCAACTACTCAAAATCTCTCTCCCATTTGTGTGTTTCTCTCTGCGTGCATCTGCTTATAGATAGATAAATCTGTCTATCTATCTATCTATCCGTCTAACTGTCAGTCTTTCTCTCTCTCTGTTTGTGCGTGTGTGTGTGTGTACAGAGAGAGAGAGAGAGAGAGGTGAGGGAGAGAAAGAGACTGATATATCGATAGATAGACTGGTACATGATGTTTTGCAAACAGCTTGCACATGCAAGTGCTATCAGTCGAAAGCTCCGCATACCGGAAGCCAGCAAGTGTATGGGATCATCAGGAAAGAATGCGCGCCATTTCTGGGCCTACCTCTCATACATACGTACATACGTACATACATACTTACATACAATGATGCGACTTTGTTCAGCAATATAAAACTTAATATATGTAGCGTAAATGAATGAAAGCATTTGTAATATGAGCCTGTACGTGCGTGCATTAATATATATATATATATATATATATATATATATATATATATATATATATGCACGCACGTACATGCTTATATACATACATATATATAACATATACACATATACACATATATACATACATATATATATATATATACAAATATATACACTTACATATATGCATATATATGTAAGAGGAACATTTGAATTTCATATTTCTCAATGTGTTTACGTCATGTAAATTTACTATCACATATGTATGAATAATATGCATAGAATAAATTTCTTATAAAGCTTCGAAATGTTTTATTCGAATTCATCTCCTTTTCAGAACGGGAATGTGTCCCGTTAAGTAACGCATATTCTTATACATATTTCCTGAATGCCTACGTAGATCTAGCGCACGTACGTGAGTGATATCTGCAAGAGGAGGTAATGGTGATGGTGTCGAATCGAGACTTGAAAATGGAATTCAGCTCACAGTATTTCGGAAGCCATTTGGAAAGGAATGATTTTTCTTTCTAAGCTGTAATCTGAGTGACTTCAAAAGTAATAGCTATGGCGTCTTGCTTTATGGTGCCAAGTCACAGCGAATATAATATTATCAGAAAACTCAAGAACGAAGCCTTAAGGAACAACTGAACTATTTGATATCACTGGTAAGTAGAGCAAAAGACCTCCGGGATAAAACCAACGAGCAAAAAATAATATGAAAAAAAACTTGTGAGGATAAGTGAAAACTTTTAGGACATATATGGAGAAGGCTGGGGAACTTTTGACAAGGCAAGCCATGGTTTGGAAATCAGGGAGTAATGTAATGTCGTCTATCTTGATAATCATGATGAAAATCGCAGAAGAGAAACAGCATTGGACTGAGGTGTCAAAGAATTAAACGTAAACGAATGTACAGGAGGGAAGGCGTTTGAAACTGCCGTAGAGAGCCGTTTCCATCAGCATGGTGAAGACGATGACGACGACGACGATGACGACGACGACGACGACGATGATGATGATGATGATGATGATGATGATGATGATGATGATGATGGTGATGATGATGATAATGATGATAATGATGATAATGATGATGATAATGATGATGATGATGATGATGATAATGATGATGATGATGATGATGATGATGATGATGTCGTATTGGCATTATCATTATTACGTCAACTTTTCCATGTCTG
>NC_068999.1:10097721-10100506 GCF_001194135.2 Octopus bimaculoides | reverse complement strand
CACACACACACACACACACACACACACACACACGCACGCACACACACACACAACCATTCATTATACGCCTGTGTGCGTATGTTTTTAGAAGTGGAGACATACATAGGAAACGTCTTCTCCACTTCACCGGAAACCAACACAATGCATTCGTATTTCTCCCGATTCTCAGAATTAAATCAGAAGCAGAAGTTCAGCGACCTTGCTGGTGGATGTCTGAACGTACCAACATTTTTCTTTTTCTTTTTCGTTTTCTTTTCATGAAGATACAGAAGGGAATGTGAGTGAGTAGTTTGCCCCAAGTTTAGGGATGTACGATTAGGGGCGACCGAAAGCTATACCATACAATAGAACCATAGTCATTACCAACACCTCATTTAATACCTTCAACATCAATAGCCTTGTTACAATTGATGATAGCGATCTGTGATCAAAGGTGTTACGAACGCAAAAATACCGTCACTTTAAAAAACATGAATCTGGGACAACATAACGTAATGTGTATTTCTTTTCTTTTTCGCTTCTTTTAAGGGTATAGTATATAACTTAAGGATGGTCTGTTCACAACACTGTACATAAATTATATTTCATTACGCTTTAATGGATATACGCGCTATCTTGGTTGAGTGGTAAGCAACTTGTTTCCCAATCACAATATCCCGGCTTCAGTCCCACTGCGTGACACCTTGGGCAAGTGTTTTCTACTATAGCCTCGGGTCGAGTGGATTCATTAGACAGAAACTGGAAGAAGTGTGCGTATGTGTGTGTGTGTACGTCTTACACACTTTTTTTTTTTTGTTACCCACCATCGCTTGACAACCGGTTTTGGTGTGTTTACGACTCCGTAACTTAGCGGTTCGGCAAATGGTACGTTAGAATAAAAACCAGGATTTTAAAAATGTAAGTCTTAGTGCCGAGCCATTCGAGTCAAACCCTTCAAGGCGGTGTTCCAGCATGGCCACAGTATAATGACTCAAACAAATATAAAAAAATAAAAGATATAAGTTAAACTAAACTCTTTTGGTCTCAAAGCGAAGAAGTCTGAAATGTCAGTTTCAATCTCCTCCTGGCTTGCGAAAGTTATGTCCTCCAAATGATTCTGTAAATTACGAAACAAATGGTAGTCTGAAGGAGCAAGGTCGGGGGTATAAGGTGGATGAGGAATTTTTTTCACAACGAAGCTCGATCTTCTGTGATGTGGTCTTTGCAGTACGGGGTCGCGCATTGTCCTGATAAAACATCGCTCCTTTTCGATTCACTAAAGCGCAAATTTTTTCTTAAAAGCTTGGTTGAAACGCTCTAATTGCTGACAGTAGACTTGGGCATTGATTGTTGTATCAAGTGGTAACAATTCAAAGTGAATTACTCCTTTACAATCTCACCAGATAGAGAGAAGAACCTTTTCCCCATGAAGTTCAATTCTTGGTAGTGGTTGAGCTTTTTTCCATTTTACCAAGCCACTGTTTGCGACGTTTAACATTTCGATAGATGATCCATTTTTCGTCACCAGTCACAAGTCTATCCAAAAAGGGTGAAATGATTTCGCGAGAATAGAGAGAAGAGCAGATGTCAACTCGGGATTTGCGGTTGCTTTCAGACAATTCTTGAGACACCCATTTTCCAAGTTTAGGATCCTTTCCAAGTTGTTGAAGATGACGATGAACAGCTGTATGGTTTGAACTAAGCTTTATTGCCAATTTTTCAACTGATAATGCAGGATTTTCTTCAAGTAATGCCTCAAGGAGCTTATCATCAAATTCAACTAGACATCCTGTTCGATCTTCCACTTCAAGGCTGAAATCTCCACTCCTGAATTTTGCAAACCATCCTCTGCAAGTTCTTTCATTCAAGCATTCTTTCCCATAAACTGAGTGTATGTTTCGATTCGCTTTGGCTGCAGAGTTTCCTTTTTTGTAATCATAAAGCATTGTATGCCTCAGATGCTCTTTGGATACTTCCTTGTTAGAAAGGGTTTTAATCAAATAAATTTTAATTCTATTATTCTGTAAAAAAAAAATATTTAATTAGTTTAAATGTACACAAATGTATAAAAATAATTTTTAATTCCATCAGACATTCTAAAATACTATCAAATCTCATTCAATTTAAAAAAAAGGTAAAATCGGTGAGAACTTATGGGATGACCTGATACTTCAAGTCATTTCTTTTTAAATCGTTCGTGTTTAAACGTGCATCAGTTATTGTACTGCGGCCCTGCCGAAGCACTGCCTTAAAGTATGTTGTCGAACAAATCGACCCCGATACTTTGTGTAGTACGTATTCGTTAGGTATCTTTTGCCAGACCGCTCAGTCACTGGGACGAAAACAAGCCAATATCAATTGCAAAGCGGGGCGAAGGACAAACACAGACACAAAGACACTCTCATAGCCAATTGCTTCTTTAGGGTTTTTCTTTTACTTTCTTAATGTGGGAAAAATGTGAGAAAAGCTCTAAAATAACAGAGCATTCGGTCATTTCTTGACCCCCCCCCACTCCGAAATCAAAAGTTCTCTCTCTTCCTCTGTCTATCTATCTATCTATCTATCTGCCTATCTATGTCTGTCTTTCTGTCTGTCTGTCTATATATCTATCTATCTACTATCTATCTATCTGTAGAGATTCAAAACGGAGAGAAGCGAGAGCTGGATCGAGAGGAAAAACAGAGAAAGAGGAAGGGTGTGTGTGTGTGTGTCTATGTGTGTGTGCGTGTGTATGTATATAATTAAATATATATAAATGTATATGTATGTGTGTATATATGCATATATATAAATATATATATATATA